>NW_010182378.1:0-4689 GCF_000695765.1 Mesitornis unicolor | reverse complement strand
CTGAATGAATCAGCATGGGCACAAGTGCCACGCATAGGAAGCATAGGAAATAAGCAGCAAGCTTTGCACATTCGCCCTGAAGTAAAGCATATGCTTTGTCATACCCACTGCAAATTGAAGCTGCTGTTAATTTTGTGTGGCTGTGCCTGCCTGCCATCCCAAGCAAACAATTTCTATGCTGTTGTCAGGACAATGCCAATCATCTTAACAGATGCTTGAACTTTTATCTGCGCTCTGCATCACATTCCTCGAAGAGAAGGCTGCCAGAAACAAACAGGTTTTCTGAAAGTACATAGGGGAACAATGGACAATAGGAGCTGTTCTATACCGCTGGGTATAAACAAGAACAAAACCCAGCTCACATGGAATGAAAAACACCATTTATCAAGATCTAAGTCAGTCGGTGGCTGGCAGATTGCAGATGACATTGGGGATCTGACAAAACATTACAGCAGGATGCAGACATTCAGTTTGTTAAAAAAAGGCACTTCTGGAGCTGGATGGAGCTGTCAGTACAGTTCAGGTTATTTCTGTAAACAGTTTCAAAGTGAAAAAAGGGAGAATTTATATATTTTTAGAAAATCCAAGGAGTGTAATTTTTAAAAGTTTCCAAATAAACAATTTCATATGTTATTTTAAAATGATGTTTCAGGACTGTCAACTGGCATTTCAGTTTTCCAAATGTTGGATTGGGAAAAGGATATAAATTTAAAAGACAGTAAATCTGATTGGCAGATAAGGTGTCTTTTCTCTCTAAGGCAGACAGGATGCTTAGAATATAAGAAAGAAGAGTAAACATGTCTGTCCTCTCCATACCTAAAATGCTTTCATCTCCCCTCTCCCCAGCTGCCTTCCTGTACGTTTTCAGACCCCAAACTATGGTCCTGTTGGGGGACACGGCTGGATAAGAGGAGAAAGAGAGGAAGGGAAGTACTTGCTGGAGCTGGATGAGAAGGGGAGGTGATGTCGGCAATAGAGTTGTTTTATTTGGCTTGCAAGTTCTTAAATGTATTATTTCAACTGATGATTTCTTATGATTAAAAACCAAAGTTAAAAGACATGCTTAAAATTAACCTCAGCCAAATGCAATTAGAAAAGACGCCTCTTCTCCCTGCTGCCCCTGAGGAAGATGAAATCAGTGCTGTTGTGATAAAGTAGGAAAACCCATCTGCTTGCCATTGAAGAGAAATGCTTCAGCATCCACATGCCTACAAGCAAGCAAACTCTGTTTCACTGTGTTTACTTCCCAACACTGCTGAAAACAGAATAAAGATTTGGTTTATGGATCTAATAAAATATTTCATTTCCCCACATATTTTACCACTTTTTTTTTACCACATTTTTTCCCAAGGAAGACCCAAAATATTTCCCCCACAATTTCTTTTGGTTTAGCCCCCTAATTGAAAAATTAAATAATTCACACTGTTTTACAAGCATATGACTAAGAAATAAACACTTTAGAGCTAACTGCTTCTTTGATTGTTCTCACTGTTTTCAGAAAATTGTTAGCAAAGAAAGAAAACAGGTAATTTTAATCTAAGCATTACTCTCCATTGTTGCAAGAACAATGTGACTGCCTTGCATGCTTCCTAAGAATTACATAAAACACCTAGCGAACTTCACCTAGGTTCCAAAGCAACCCATGTCAATTAGACAAGGACTGCATACATTTTCTAATCTACACCTGGTGAAGCCAAGATGAGAAGAGAGAATGAGTTATCAGAAAAATTAGGAATGAATCACACTCACACAGGAATATGAATGGTATGTAATACTCTAAGATTTTAATCTTTTGACAAGAACAGCAGGCAATATTTCCTGGAATTTACCAAAATATTTGCAGACAAGTAAACATACTTGTAAACTTGAGGTATCCATTTTTTAAGAAGTGCGAGTTTGTAAGTTGCTCATAAACAATAGTATCCGTATTTCTGTATCTTTTTCTCATATTACTCTTGCTGTTACTTATAACAATAAGAGAAAGTGAGGAGCGCTCTTTTTTCTATGGGAAGGCTCTATAACATGATATAGTACTACTACTACAAAAAAGAATTAATTAAACCCCAGAATGTTATGTGATTCTGTTAGCTCACTAGAATATACCTTTCTCACCATGGTTACATGCAACAACAACAGCTCAGATGCTCAGATGGTGTAAATCAGCATCACTGCACTCACTGATGCAGAATTGAGACAATTTCGGTCTCAGCTGGACTTGGGGTGCAGTTAATCTGATATAAGCTTTCACAAGTTCTCCATGGAAAAGCAAATCATTGTAGCGTTCATATTACAATGATTAATTAACAGACATTTTTTCATAAGTCTCAATGGTCTCCAAAGCATCTCCTTTCACACTTAAAAGTTCTCTTTGCCTGATACCACTGTGTGACAGCGGTACTGGCAAGTGCCTATTGTCGCTGATTACTCTCTGATTTCACAAATAGAAATAACTAGTGGGTTTGTGGTTTCTTTGGCAAATGTTGACCTTTTACTGCAAGTCTTCTCCACTGAAAATTAACATAATGAGGGAGGTGTTAAACACTCAAAATAACATAATTGCTTAGTCTGATCATCCAAAACAGCAGCAACTGGGGAGTATTAGGTTTCAAGACAAAGACAAGGTCTCAAGCCCATTGGTTAAGATGTGTACAACTCCTAACTCCATTTTCTCAGCAGGTGAACAGGCTGCCTGCGTTTTGGAAACAACTGGACACACAGCAGTTTGTCTTGGAACAGAAAGAAGATATTGGATGCTCAACACTTACAGGGAAAAGGACTGGAAGCACAAAGGAAATCCTTCTTTCTGCTGGAGGATGGAGAGCTCAGCTACACGTGCCCTGCGTGGTGACAGTTTCAAAGGCGAGTAACAGAACAAGTAAATTTCGCCCTTTGCTATTACTTATGTCTTGAGGACTGCTACACAGATGGGGGAATATCCTATAAAGAAGATTATGTATCAGGGAAAGGAATGCTCTCAGTGGGTCTATTTCTGAAATCATACTGCATTCAGAGAATTCTGAGCATGTGCAAAATACAGATCTGAGGATGTCCATGCTGGCAAAATCTGTTTGACTGTCAGGTGGAGGGTTAAAACTACAGCTCTGAGCAAACCCAAATGTTATGGACATTTTAAAAATAGGTGGATTCTGATGGTCAAAGCAGCAGCTACTTTGTAGTCAAAGAGACTTGGATCACTAAGATCCACAGGGATTTTCTTTCCTACTTCTAATTATTTTAATTGGATCACATGGCTGAAAGCTGTGGCTTACTTAAAAAAACCCAAAACCTCCACACTGTATTTAAGGGAAAAATTATTATCTGCAACCTACCATTATTCAAATGTCAGCTATCAAATTACTAATTCTGTTTGTTTTGTTGGGTTTTTTTTTATATGAAAAACTACATTTGCACAAAGGAAGAAACTGATTGCTTTCTTTCAAAACTCTACAGTTTTTAAGAACCACAAAAAAACTCACTTGATCTATCAAGCATCATATTTTACGATTGCCAGTTTTACAGCCCTGAAGTGGAGTCAGGAGAGGATTGGAAAAAATTACAGAGACCCATAAAATACACATCAGTGGGTGGATCTGATGCTGCTTTCATTGTCAGTGGTTTTCAAACACTGGAGTGAAAAGGGAGTAGGGCTCTCTCTGGGCAGACTGTTCCTCAGGAAACACCCACACAAGTAGTTAGATCTGAGATCTCGTCACAGGAATCGTGTTAGATTTGGCTGACCTCTGTCATTGTTAATGAGAAAATTGGGACAATACTGGGAAAGCAAAGCTGCTTCTACTTTTAGGGTGTTTTGGTCAATGTCTACCTCAAAGGTTTCTCACTGGCTGCACAGGATCAACTAGGAGGGCAAGAGTCTCTCCAGAAAACTGCGCAGATCAGTGTACTGTGGATACAGAGCTGAGCTGAGCAGAGTGCAGTGGAGATGCATGTCTATTTTCCTCACATGCTGGGTAAAATGAGTAAGGAAGCCAAAACAAACCAGACATGCTGTGCTTAAAAGCTAAAGTGTTTGCAGAAGAAGCATGGCCAGAGTATGTAACATTAAAAAGTATTGTTCTTCTGTGCAAAGAATACAAATCTAGAGCCTCGGAAAATCATACATCATTGTGAGCATAAAAAGAGGAGAGAGAAGCTCCCCTTTTTTGAAGGGGAACAGGACTGTGACTGGGAGGTTGGGGTTGTGCCTATGAAATAACTGCAAGCTCTTCGGATTACCCTGGCTTTAGGGAAAATGCTAACAAACTGTAGAAATAAATCATCAGTGAAATCTCTTCTCTAATCCATTAGAATACTTACTCTTCTTTCTGGTACCTATATCTCAGCCACATATATACAGAGAGCTGTCTACTGCCTGCAGGGCAGACAGCAAGGCAGGTACAAACAAGGAAGAAACTCTTTTTTTTTTCTTTCCCTTCTGCTCTTTTTTCCTTTACACAGTTTTTTTTTCTCTATTCCTTGTCTGTCCACATCTTTTTCTCTTTCTTCTTTAACCGGCTCCTTCCCCCCAGTTCTTTATAGGTCTTCCTGCTTTCAACCACCATATCACTAGACTGCTTTGACTGGAAGGACTGTTCCTAGTGCTTAGAGTGTCACTGCAAGCTGAGAGACTTGGACTCAACAAGATTCAACAAGCCCAAGTGCAGCTTCAACAAGGCCAAGTGCCGGGTCCTG
>NW_010182377.1:0-57248 GCF_000695765.1 Mesitornis unicolor | reverse complement strand
CAGCTGCAAGCGGTGGACCCCGGCACGATGCCGGGAAGCAGAGCTGGGCTCTCGGCGCCGCCCAGGAGTTACTCGGGTTTCAGTATGGGAGGGGAAATTAGGTAGATGGTCTGGAACTGTGGAAGCCCTCACGGGGCCGAGCTCGGGGCCGGGGCGTCTCCTGCTTCAGCGGCTCTCGGCGACCCTTTCTCGCAGCGGCTCTCCTGGTGGGAGCTGCCCAAAAGCACTCACCTGGAGAGTTTCGTCACGCAGAAATGTACGTGCGTGGAAGCTGTGCATGGGTGTCTGTTCGGGGAAGCCTCACTGCCTGCCTTCCCTCTGTCGCTCTTCCCGGGCAGTAGGGCAGTTCTCTGCTTTTTTCCCGAAGTATTTCAGCTTTCTCCCGGAGTGAGCCATCGTGTGTTTGATCACGCACAAAACAGATGTGTAGCTCTTAATGCAGAGGCAACAAGTATGGTGAGGCAGCTGAGCTCTGCATAATGCTGGTAAAAGACAAGCTTTTCTGAGATGTTTGAGTTTCGTTTTGTAGTACTACTAGCAAAAATTTTGCCAGTAAAATTAGTTTGCATCTTATCTAAATACTGTTAATTAACTAAGATTAAGGTTCAGCATGGGCTTTTCCTTTTTAGTAACCTGGATGGTCAGACTTTGCACGCTGGAGGTCTGTGTCTCTCTAGAGGTGTATGTTCACAGTCTTCCTTAACTACACATACACATTGGTAAAGCACAATTCAGACTAAGTGATGTTTTGTTCTGCATGTATCTTGTTTCAGTTATGCGCCTTTGCAAATTATTTCAAGTAACAGACTAGTCAAACTGCTCACGTTCCAAACTGCCTGGTCAGAAGTTCTCTGAGCAGTGGGATGTGCCAGATGAGGAGCTGTTGGTGGCCCTTGCTGGCTGTGTTGACTGCTGCCAGCTCCATTGATCTTTTGTCAGCTCTAATTAGGAAATTCGTGTTATGAGCCCAGGTAATAGAGCTGAGCGCTTGCAGCCCTCACAACAGCAGACTAAAGTTTCGGTTGCCACAGACCACAGGTCTGGTCTGAAAAGCATAGCTGGTGTGAACCTAATTGCTTGCGGGTGTTGCTGTGAGATCCAGAGTTACTGTTCTTTATTGGCAGACCCAAGGCAGGTATTGGAGGGGCAGCACAGGTCAGACTGTGCTGTGTCTGGAAAGGCACCATACCTCATCAAGAGTCCTGATCCTGCACACTGTTCCTGTGCCCATGGTGGGAAACATGTTACATTGGATCATAGAATCACAGAATGGTTTGGGTTGGAAGGGACCTTAAAGATCATCCAGTCCAACCCCCTGCCGTGGGCAGGGACATCTCACACTGGATCAGGTTGCTCAAAGCCCTGTCCAACCTGGCCTTGAACACTTCCAGGGAGGGGGCATCCACAACTTCCCTGGGCAACCTGTGCCAGTGTCTCGCCACCCTCACAGTAAATAATTTCTTGTATCTAATTTAAATCTTTCGGTTGTTTAAAAGTGTAGGAAAAGCCATTGACACTGTATATTGCTTTTAATTCTTTCATTTAATGGCTTTTTGGTGGATAGTTCTTTATTATTATTTCTACCTTGCAGTTATTAATAAGCATTTTAGTAAGCTTTGAAGACCATGCCAGTCTGAGCTATTATAACTAGAAATTAGACTGAATGCATACTACTTACACTGTTGCCATGTATTAATAGTGCAAAAATGTAATGTCACTTGTTTGCAGGCCTCAAAGTTTTAACTTAAATAAACAAGCATGATGCATGTACTGCATGTTACAAGAACACGGTACTTTTTCACCTTTGCTCATTTAGAAAATGATAATGAAAAAAACATCTTCAAGGGAATGAGCTACTCTGGTATTAGAAGGTGTTTTGATTTCCTCACTGTTTCATACCAGAAGTCTGTTTTCTGAGAGGTGGGAATCATCGCTATCTGTCAAATAAACTGCATAAAAGTTTGCTGAGACTCTAAACAGAAATTGGTAGGGAAAAAAATCCAGAGAGCAAGAGCTTTGCAGTGAAAAGAAGTCCACGACCTTCATTTGGAAACAAAAGTTTGGTGAACTTGGAACATATTTAGAAGCGGGAAGAAGAAACTAAAATGTTCTCCTACATTTACATACTTATTTTTACTTAAACTGGAACCACATTTCATTATCAAAATAAAAATAATGGTGCAGATCTTTGCAGGAACACAAAACACTGAGGTTTGAAAAGGAAGTTGCTTGCTGTTTGCCCTCATGACAGGAATCTGCTCATTTCTGTTAAATAGCTAGCTTAATCGGACTAAACCTAGATTTCAGTGTACTCTGTGTCTTAATTTGCCTGTTCTGAGTTTTCTTTAAATACTTGCTGCTAGGTAAAGAATAATAATTGTTGCTTCGGATGGTTGAGGAAATACTTAAATGGTTGAGAAATCTCACTGTTGGTCAACTTTGTATTGCAGTATGTCAAAACAAGTCCTCCAAGTGATGGACTGTAAAACGCCTGATATTCTTTAAAGCAGATAATGTGTACCTGCAGATTATCTTTATACAAATAACAAAAGTACTGAATAACAAAGTATGGTATGTGAACAGTAGCTGGTTTGAGAGGAGATACTTCTTTATGATGAAGCTTGCAGCTTGCAGATGTTCACTCTTGAGTTTACCTCTTGATAGAAGTTTTGGCCTAGAATTTCCCCTTATTTTTTAATTAGTTCATGTAGATGAATGATAAAAAGATAGAAAGGGAAAAAAAAAGTTTCCAGGTGATATTTGTCACAATCTTAACATTGGATATATTCACTTCCATTACCTGCATAATCTAAATGGTTGCTATTATGTTTTCCATAGTTTTTACTGTATTTATTACCTTCTAGCAGCTTTGACTACTGTTAGGATAAATCTGTTTTATAACCCATTACACCACTGAGACATAATACAAGGCATTTGGAATGTACTTTGCTTCCTTTCTTCTTTTTTTTTTTTTAAATTCTTTGCCAGGTATGTTTTTTGCCATTTCTGGTATTTTCCCACCTTTAGGTAGATCATTCTGCTTTCAAATCTACTTTCAGGTCAAACTGCTTTTATCTTCCTCCACTAACAAATTTCTTATGCTTTCTTTAAGTTAAGTTTTGTGGATCAGATTGATCTGATAAACAAAACAAAATTTAACTGAAAATTAAGTATAGAGGAAGAATTTTCTCACAAGGAAAGTATACCTTGTATACTGTACGTCTTGAACATCTAGACATATTCCAGTGGTATGTATCTCAACAAATTCTAGTACGCTCGTCTGTTGTTTGGAGTATCGATACACAGAATATGGTACTCCAGGAGCTGATGGTTTAATGGTAAAGTAACTTAGGGACTTTCTAGAGTTAGTTTGGGTCACAGCCATGTTGTCTATTTGATCTGTAATAGAAATGTTTGCAACATTTTTCAACTGTGATGTATTGGAAAATCTGGTCCCCTTTATTAGAGACTGGCTTCATAATCAAAGAAAGGGAGTATGCTTGAAATTAGTTATGGGCTTTTTTTTCACTTCACCTCCAGCATCTTCAGATCACAAGACCCAGAATAAATGTTACGTGTGGTCAGGTAGCAGTGAAGATGGCATTCTGTCAATTAAGCAAGCGAGCAAGAAATGTCACTCAGCATTTTTACACTTTCTTGAGTAATGCTTCACTCAAACCGGTATTTCTTCTTTTTTACTTGAAAATAGAGTGACCTCATCCCCACTGAGAAGTGTGAGCTCTGGGCCCAGAGGCTGAGGTAGGTAGTTTGCAGAGCAGTAGCACATTCCCGTTTCATTAGCATCTCTGACAGGTCTCAGAGAAGGGGATGAGTGAAGAGTGCACTATTTAAATTAGAAACTGATAATCCTATGCTTCAGGTACTCTTTTCTGAACTGGTCATTGGAGCCACATCACTTCTTTCTTTTTCTTCATTGCACTGTGGTGGTTCCTGGGATCTCTGCAGCAGCCTCAAATTTGATAAGGCAGGTATGTGAAATGGAGTATCAAACAAAATACATACCCTTTAAATGAGGCAAGTTAATGCTATTCCTTAATTTCAGTTGTGTTTTAGTTTCGAACCCAGATGGTGAAAAGTAAGAGTCTCAGCTCTTGAGCTAACCTCACAGGGACTTCAGTGGTGTTACATGCCTTTTGGATGATAAAACCATTAGTTAGCATTGGTAAGTTGCTAAAATTTAAGTTGAGGATTAAGTCCAGAAGATATAAGTACCAAAATTGTCATTTGTTTTAGTGCTTTCTCTTAAACTAAAAGCTTATCTCCTAATAGGTAAATTTTAGTATTAAATGCACCTGGTTTAATCCAACATCTCATTTTTCTTGCAGAAATAGGGTTGGGTACTTTTAAATACTTAGTTTTGAAGTTCATTTTGTAAGATCAACAAAACTAGATGCATTAAGACTTAGCATTTTTTTTGAATTTTCAGAATAATGCAGAGAAGAAAACAGTATTGTTATCCTATGGAAATCAGGCTGGGTGCCATCATTGCTAATGTTACTTGTTTGAATGCATGTCTGAGTGATTAGTTGTTAAATCATCTGGAGGAAGTGTGTGAGCAATGGACTGGGCTCCATCTGTAGCAGAGTATTTGGCCATTTCATGTCTGTGTCTGGAGGCCCCAGAACTCAGAATGAACTGGTGGAAATGGCTCTGACATATGAATTTGAGATTTATTACCTGGATCAATAGCAAAATTTTTATTGTGTGGTGTGCTTAAGCCTTCCTCAACAAATTTTTGCTTTAGTATTGCAGTTTTACAAAAGCATGTCTGAATGCTGTGCCTTTGTGAAGGAGCTTTGTCTTACGAGCAATTCAGGAAACGAAAGAGCAAAGCAAAGTGTTTTAAATGAAAGTGACTGGTGTTCGATAGTTGCAGATTTTATAAACTTACTTTATTTTAGTGTCTTCATCTGATACTTTTAATCTAACTTTCTGCTAATCACACGTTTTTGTTTATTTTGTCTGCAGAAGTTACTGGTGCTCAAATATATTCAGGTTTGGCTGTCCTAAATAGCTGAACTGAAGAAAAACCGTAACTGTAGTCCATGTTAGTCCTCTGTGTAGCAAATATGTGTAAAAGGAGAGAGTATATTTAACTGTAAGGTACTGAAAAGTATGAAAATAAGCTCTAAACTGAGAAGGCATGCCTGCATTTGGTTACCTTCAGACATGTTTATCTCTTGAGCTTTGAAGTTGAATACCTAATTTGTGAAGGAAATAAACCTGTAGCTACCAGTAACTGATTTTCAAGCCATCTGTCCTCTCCAGTATACGTACAACACACAGATAGTGTCATAAAATTGGCTGTCTTGGAAGGTGTTTTAAGTAATAAAGTAATAAATTATCAAGGAAGACAAAGAAAATCTTTCACCTGTTAGGGAAAAAATATGTTTAAGCAGGAGATAATAATTTTATTCAAAGGCATGCAAAAGTGGAGTTTTATCAAACAAAATGCTACCACATGACAGTGACTGATAGGGAAATACAATGTCTGTAACTACTCTGATTCTCCAAGAAGATTAATTTCCCTTTAATTTCTAGCTGATGTGAGTTGTTTTTGGACCCAATTCCTGTATAGTAGCATAGGCCACTCTTAATTTGATGGGTAGTGCTGAGCTATCCAAAGTATGTTGTCATTAATGCAGGATATTTTACTTGCCTGAAGAACTTACTTTACCTACAAGTACAGCTGAAGTTCTGAAGATGTTAAAAGGTAGGGTTCAGGTGATGAGGAGAGTTCTGTCTGCTGGGTGGGTGTGCTAGTTAGCACTGGAGGCATAAATACATCGCTGCTGTCGCTCAATCCTAAAAAAGAAACAAAACCTTAACTTCCTACTTTCACCAGTTCTGCAGAAGTCTAAGACGTAACCAAGTCATTGGTGTCACTGTAATATTGTTGATGGGGATGGAGAGGATAAAATAATCTGTACTGTTTTCTTAAAGACATGGGCATTGAAAATGTCAACCTTTATGTTGAAAGGTGGCCACTAAAAGAAGATACTTGTCAGAGCTCATAAATGTTTTGCTGTGCTGTTCTGCTTTCAAAATGTGTGTTATGCAGCAGATCTTTTCTATCCATAAATGGTCCACTGTGTGGCAGAAGGCCTTATCCCCACCACACATAAATAGTAAAATGCTCCTAAAATGTGATTCAATTTTTTTGTTACAGTGTCCAAAGTAATTAACTGTCTCTTGCCTTACTGAAAGCATTCTAGTTCTATTTTTATACAAACAGTTATGAAGGGTGTTTTGGTGCTGCTTTGCTTTGAGGAGCAAAGAGGAAGCTGATGCTTTGTTTGCTTTGTTAATTACTATTCATAAAGTATCACAGCTTTAGATGAAACAGCCAGTTTTTTAGAGCACTCTCTCGTATAATGTAGTTAACTAACATGAAATGTGTAGCAGAAGCATACCTCCATCTCTTCAAAAGCTTTTTGGAGATTTTTGGATTACTTGGATAGCGTGTTTTCCTGTAGAAATGCTTCAGGGAAATACTCATCAGTAATGGAAGGTACCTGTGACTTTCTGACTTAGCTGTTGCAGAAGGTACTTTCCAAGTGGTGAGTATGTATAGGCATTGAAAACCTAGAATAAGGGTCTAGTTAAATAGCCTGTAATTAAGCCCTGATTGTCAAGCCAAGTATTAGATATGTGTTTATTTATTATATCCTTATACTTTTTCTGTAGGAGAGCATTTGTTTTGTATATTTGCTTTGCTTATATTCTTTAGTGTAATAAAGCAGTTTTCAAGTCCTGTGGACGAGCTCATCTTCAGCTGATACCATATCTTTCCTCCTCAACTGGGAACATAAATGCTGGTTTTTTTCAGCTGGACTTCAGCTGAATTTTGTATTTAATGCTTCTTTACAAGGTGAAACAAAAGTCAACAATAATTCTTCAGTAAATATTAAAAAAAATCCAGGTCATCGTCATGTTTTATAGTCAATAAATGTTGATATTAAGGATTTATCTAATCCCTCTGTGTGTAGTAGTGCCTTTGTGAGTACTAACTGCAGAATTATTTTATTAAAAAAAAAATCCTCTTCTGAAGATACCCTGCCGACCTACTTAGAGCTTTATGCTCCTTGCTGTATTTTGTTGAGTTTATATTGGGGAAAATTATTGGCTACCATTTGGCCTCTAACTTCTAGTGTTTGGGATTCCAGACATAAAACCTGTCTCTCAAGTAGTCTAGACTTGGTCTTATTCATGATATTGCTAGCACTTCTAGATGTGTTATCTTTTTGGTATGATTGGAATGATTTTGTAAACAGCTAGGGGTGTTGAGTGACATGTGGAACTTAATTATGCGCTTTATGAGATTAAAAAGTAGAAGCCTTCTGCATAAGTTATAGGGAAGAGAAGAATGTAAATAGAGGGTAGAGCAAGAGAGGCAGAGCTGAGTTTAAGAGCCTTGCCATTTGCTTAGCTGTCCGAAACTTTGTACATGAAGTTAGAAGAGGTGGTTGATAACCTTTATCTTTAGCTATTTAGTTATGACTTATTACAGTGAAATATGGAATAATACAAAATTCTCTTGAGCTTTATCTGTGCTTTATCTGATATCTCCGGCTGAGATCTCAAGTGGATTCAGGATGAGTGTAGCAAAGTTTTTCTGAACATCGTCTTGTGGTTTCCAGCAGTTTCAGAATAATTTAAACACACTGAAGGAAACTTAACGGTTTTTCTCTGACTACAGTTTTATTTTCTTTTATCACTGAGTAGTATTTAAAGTTGAAAATAATGTGAATAAATGACAGAATGCTTTAGCTTTCTGTCTGATGAAATAAGTAAATAAGACAATACAGATCTGTTGCTATAAGCAATGTAATGGGAATCTTGATACTTTCTTTAGTTGCAGGCCTTTTTTTCCACCAATAGCTGGCAACATGCTGGTAGATGGAATTGTGTCTCATTTGAAGATGCCATTCTTGGAACAGTTTATATGATACTTCTGTATTTCCATGAATTTCACATCAAGGTCTTATTTGCTACTTTATGTGAATTCAATTGATTGTTTCCAGGCATATTCACTTAATTTGTTATCCGTTAAAATGTTCGTTGTTGTAGTACTTTTGGTGTATTAGGTTAGCCTCTTGCTATTAGCCTCATGTTAAAGAAAAAGAACTCTGTGAGTCCAAGTTTGCTCGGAGCATTTGCAAAACTTATTAAAAGTTACATGCAGCATTAAATAATCGTGGAAATGAGATTAATCATTGAATTGTAGAGAAATCTGTGTAATCCAAGCTATGAATTTGTATTGTACTGGTCTGCAAAACCCCATACTGGTGTTGCAGTGATGCAGAAAGTATGCTGATTGCGACAGAATGCTTTTGTGTAGATTTGCTGCAGTCTTTGCTGTCCAAGTGATATATATGTGCAGGTGGATAGTTTAAAGGCACTTGAAATGTCAGCATTGTTATTCATACCGGTAAGATAACTGAGGAATAGATGAGGAAGAATACTGAATGTGAAGTCAGTGACAGGCAATACAATACTGTACATTTTTCTTTATTCCTGTAAGGTGGTCAAACATAATCTCAGATAATAGGCAGTTTGGACATTTCTTCTACTTCAGATATTAGTCTGGGTAGGAGAGAGTACTGAAAGTCTGGATTATTACAAAAAGGTCTGTCCTCTGAAAGCATGTTTTAGGTGACAGCAGCAGGTGAAGCACAGGACATGGCCCTCACAATTAACAACAGTTTGTACAGTGGTGTTCTTCTGATCTGGCATCCCTAGAAACTGATTGTTTGTCTGTGTTTCCCAGTAAGCTTTTTGTAAGTTGTTTTTTGTTACTTGTAGTTTTTTAGAAGTTTCTCACTATTTTAGCATACTCATTTTCTAATAATTTGCCTTAAAATTTAAGATATTACACAGATACAGGGTTTATTTTTTTTAAAGATCCTGCTTTACAAGAAGTATCCAATTCTACGGATCGGGCCAGCTTGTGATTGCAGTGATTTCAGCACATGGTATATTGAAGATCTTTTCAGTATTTGAGTCCAACTAATGAGGAGTCAGCATTTGAGACCTATAAAACCTGCAGGGATGTGAAACCGGAGTATGTGCTGCTGTTATGTACACCAGTAGCCATGCCACTGTGAAGAGCTGGTTAACAACATAATGATATAGACTGAAGCTAACCAAAAACATTTGACACCAGTGCCAGGAAAAAAGAAAAGAGGTCTTTCACAAAGCCTTTTTGTGCTACAGAGAAGTGGTTTAGATACCAGCGTGACAGTCTGGAAACTATCTGACAGTGCAGTTTTTTTCTGTGGTCAGTAAACTAAGGGCTTGCTGTGAGAAAGTGCTAGAATCAGTGAACTAAAGCTTTCCTAGATATGACTTCTGTTTAGAGTGGATACGAGTTGAAAACACTTCAGGAGAATTTCAGTGCAGTAGGAACATGTTGAAGCCTTACTGGCTCTAAAGCACACACTGGTATCAAGAAAAGCTGGCAGACCCCGTGTGCATTGTTAATTAAAGCTGGGAGGTCTGTGTTGGGTGGTGCCTTAGACCACAGAAGCACCCGATGTGCTGTGACTGTTGTAGGCAGCCAACATCTTCCGAGGGTGGCCTGCAGGGGGATAAGTGTACATAAAGTACCTTTCAAAATGTGTTGCAAGCTGGTTAACTGCACAGAGTAACCATTTGCCTTCAGTAATACTTTGTTACCAGATAGGGTTATTTGTGTCTCCTGTGTTCAGATGGGTGACCTAGTACAAATCTTCTGAGGTTATGCTGCACAACTGAGTGAAACAATCAATCTCTCGATTGCTGCTAGACAGATGACATGAGAACTGCTTAATTTCCTCTGGTCAGGTAAATTCAGCTGAAGTTCCTTCAAGGGCAGTGCCACTTTACTTGACTAATTTGGAGGCAGTTTGTTCAGATGCTTAGTGTACCTGCAGGGTAACCCTGCAAATAGCATGCCGTAAGCTTGTTTATAACTTAAACAAGACCATATTGTAATTATGGTTTTCAGCTATGAAATGACTGCTGCTTGCTGAGAGCTGTGCGTCCTGTTAGCAGGAGCCCTTTGTAGCCAGAACGGGGATTCTCGGCATGTGCTGGGCTCACAGCAGAGCACAGCACCAGGCCATCGTGACCAAGAAGTTACTCTTCTGTATCTGACAATTTTGGCTGGATACGCTAAGGGTTGAAATAGCAGATAGCTATCTGTATGAATGTGATTATTATGCAGCATATTTTGTAATAATGTGTGGCACTCTATAGCAAAACTAACTCCTATTTTGGATCTGAATCTTTATTAAGCTTTCAATGCAAAATTGTTTTGAGGAAATAAGTCGGGCGAGTGCTTTGAAAACATAACCTCTTTTTTTTTTCTTTAAAATTATTTCAAGGTGTAGTACTTAAGCATAATTTAATTTTTAGCTATAAAGAGACATTGACAGAATAGTTCTTACACTTAAAATGAGAATCCCAATGCTGTTCACATATCCCTGTAGTTTGGGAAAAAAATTAGAGCAATGTAGTTTTGGCAGTCCATCTTAACAACTGAGAGAAAATGGGAAGATAAATTAATGAAGTTATTCTAGCATAAGCTAGTGAAATACGAAGGTTAAATTCAGAAATTGTGGAAAGACTTCAGGCAATAACGGCTCCCATAGTACCATCTTTTTTTTTCTTTTTCAGTGCTCCAAAGGAAGTGTACTAATTAATTTTACAACCCTCTATTCTTGTAGTACCTCTGGCACTATACGTAATGTTTACTATGACTAGAAAGTTTTGCAGTTCCTCTTGTTTGTGTGATCCTTCTGTACAGGACTTGTACTAAATTCTTCTTTCCTGTGCCACTCTTCTACAGAAAACCCGTGGGGATATTTAAACAGTATAAGATGAAAGATGATGCAGTGAGAAGTAATGGTCACAAAAGGAAAATAGGTTCCTCTTAGAGTGTATAAAGTCTTTTATTGACAGTAGAGGTGTGGAAGTGAATTACTGCTGGTAGCTATAGATCTGGTTGTGTGATCCAGGGTAAATATGTTTATGGATGTTGAAGTGTTGTCTCTTTTGAACAAATCTAAACCAAGCTGAAAGAGTCTGGTGGAGGAAGGCATTCTCTCTGAAATTTTAAGTTCCTTTTACTCAAGATGAGGGAACGAGTTCAAACTTTTCTATTTGGATAAAACTTCCTTCCATGTTACTAAATAGAAGTACTTGATTTTTGTTGTATTTTGATGAGGAGTTTTCAGTAAACCCTAGTATCTGATCTTGAGTATAATTTGAGGAAGTTTTCTTGTATAACGCATACATTGTTATGCACAGTTTAAGAGGTAGTTGATACTAAGTTACACATTGTTATAAACAGGGAGGTTTCTTAGACACCTGGTTTTAATACTTTTTTGTTGAATTGATTAATTAAATGCAAGATGCTTTAAAAGTTGTCTTTCTCCTTGTCACTCTCATCTCTTCTTTTGATCTTTTTGCAGAGTGCTAGATCCAGACAGCTTTCTCTTAGTTCCTGTCTAGCGGCTGCATATAGTTAAACGTCCACCAAGTAAATGTAGTAAGTCTTAACAGTGTTCTCCACTGCATTAATAACATACAGAAATTATGATGATTAAAGCACTTCAGTGCTTGGGTCCATGAGGTAAATTGTTTCTCAAAAACTATTTTTTTTCTTCTGTTCTGTTAGTGTATCACCACAGGACTGAAGAAAGTTGCTCAAGATACTGAGACTCTGCATTGTCTTTCTTAACTCTTCCAATACTTTCGTAGCAAAACTTTAACCCTGAATTTTTTTGGGAAAACGCCTACTATAGAGATAATTGCAGCATCCTTTCAGTATATTTTATTCCTTGACTGTGTGCTCCCACTTTTATCAGAGTCATAGAATGGTTTCAGTTGGAAGGAACCTTCAAAGATCACCAAGGACCAACCTCACTGCCATGGACAGGGACATCTTTCACTAAGTCAGGTTGCTGTGGATGCCCCATCCAATCTGACCTTAAATACTTTCAAGGATGGAGCCTTCAACAACTTCTCTGGGCACCCTGTTCCAGTGTTTTACGACCTTCATCAAAAAGAATGTCTTCCTTGTATCTAATCCAAACCTGCCCTGTTTTAGTTTAAAACTGTTGCCCCTTGTCCTGTCACTACAGGCCTTGGTAAAAAGGCTTTCTCCATCTTTCCTTTAAATTCCCTTTAAGTACTGAAAGGCTGTCCCCAGGACGTCTCTTCTCCAGGCTGAACAACCCGAGTTCTCTTAGCCTTTCTGTATAGGAAAAGTCATGTTGCATCCATATGACGGAACTTCCACCGTTTGTGGTGTTCCGTAGGTATCCCATCCTTCTGATCACTTCTGTGACTCAACTCTAGACCTGCTCCAACAGGTCCACATCCTTCTTAAGTTGGTGGCTCCAGAGCTGGACGCAGCACTCCTGGTAGGGGCTGACAAGAGCCCTGCTGGCCACGCTTCTTTCCTAGCTAATGCAAAAGAAGATGCAGGTTGCATGAGGCTTAATTAATTTAACATTTAGCTATGAAATTTCCAGATTTTCTTGTTACTGTATGGGTTTTGACTTGTGGTATCATGTACATGTTTAAGAATTTTGTTGGGGTTTTATTTGGTGAAAAAATTACAGATCTACATATGACTTCTGAAAACTGTAAATAGAAGTCTGTCATCTATTGAGATCATTTAGAATAAAGAAATAGTTCAGTGCAGAGTACTATGCCTCTTAAAAGAATTGTTTTTTAAATTCATATTAAGAAAATGGTTTTTTTAATCAGTTCTGTATATTTTTATAAGTATTACTTATTTTGGTGGTTTTTTTTCCTGTGATTCCTGCTCATGTGTAAAGCAGAGCTTGACTGCAGAAACACAGGCAGTATATGATGTTCACAGGCTCCACTTTATAGTCTTGATAGGAAGGTGCTGCTTCAAGAAGCACATGTCTCCTGTCTTGTAAGAATGCCTTTTTTTGTTTGTCAGCCATGGGAAGTGAGTGCTTTCAGCCCTTTCATGTTTGTTTGGGTAGCATATGTAGATTGGGAACCTGTTTTTCAAAGATAAAATTATGGAAATTTGTAACCCTGTGACAAGTTATTTGCGTAGCCTAGGATGAAATTCTAACAGTAACTAAGAGTAGCAATTAAAGCACTCCTTACATTAACTACATCTGGTGCAGGATAGCTATAAGGAGGCGTACTTTGTCAACAGCCATATAATAAGGAAATCTTACAGAGTGTCCCTCAGATAATGTCAGTTTTGTTTTCAAATGCGTCAAGCTTTGCTAATGTTACCTGGCGGTAAAGATTACTAATTACAGCACATTCCAGGAAGTGCAGCTATTTACTCTCTTGCAAATTAATGAATGTATTTGTTCTAGAGACTATGCAAGGAGACGAATCCCCTGGTGACTGATACTGCTTTCCTTACTGGAGAGCCTGAAGCCAGGAATCTGAACTGTTAAGAAACTGTTTCAGCCAATGCATGTTAAAACCAGCACAAGCTTTTCCAGTCATAAACTGAAATCAACTCTTGTGCTTATCTGCCATTTTCACTCAGATTCTTCTCTTCTATTGTTTGTCAAATAGAAATTGTAAAAAGATTCACTTATCAAGCTTTTTTTCCTGGAAGAAGAAACTAAATTTATATTTGAAGCCTGTTAAAATAATTTTTGACATAACAAAAGTAGAAAAGTGTCTGCTTCTTTATTAAATGCTGATTATTTTTTTCATCAGTAGGAAGATAAAGAAATTCAGCTTAAAAAGTAATATTCAAAATATTAAGTAAATCAGAATCAAACTAATGACAGGCAACTTTGTTAATTCCACTGGCTTTGCAATGTTTTTAAATAATATTATGTCTCTGGACATAAGTTTCAGTGCTGTTCTTCAAATAATATTGAATATTATCCACTTCATTTCATAGAAAATATTTTCTAGTGTTTTATCGCTAATCACTTTGGGATGCATGCTAATATTTTTTGCTACTGTTTAAGCTGTTAACTTGATATCAGGTGACACTTGCCAGAATTTTCACCTTAGTTATTAAGACACCCTCTAATTCTTTTTTATAAGATAAGGTTTGTAAGAAAGAGGCCTGCTCTTGTCCTGGTCCTGTGTACACTTAACAATTTTGTTAGGCTGGCTGTGGCAGCAATGTTTTAGGAAGGGTATCTGGAAGAAGCCTGTTTTCTGAATCACAGGCTCCAGGTTCCCCTACAGCAAGCAACTGCATCTCATGTTGTGGTCAAACTTTATTTAAAATGTGAGCAAGCGCTTGCACTCTTTGTACGTGGTGGAGGGTTGCTCTAGTACTGGAGGCTCCTGATGTTTAAAGTCTTACTTGTTTTTTGTGGCTGATCTGTTCTCACTTGTTTTCGTATCAGTCTGTGAGCTGAAGTAATTCTTTGGAAATCATTGGAAAAATTCATTGGAAATCATCCACTGAATGATTTATACTGAGATCTTCAGTAATGAGCTTGCTTATCGAAACTCTTCTGCCTGGTACTACAGGATGGGTACTCCCTCCCCTCAACTGCTGGGCTCGTCCTTTGCATTTCCTCTGGTTTGAATTCTGCTTACCTGAACAGTGTAGGTACATATATACTTTTATTTACATCCATACATGTATGTGTGTTATAAATAGCATTTCTACATAGAGTTCTGTCTCTGCTGGAATTACTTCTCATGATCTTTTATTTTCTTACTGGAGAGAGACTGGTGGGCTCCACTGCTAAGGGTTTTCTGGTGGCAAGGATACACCTTGGTATTAGCTGTTGTCATATGACAACAACATTTCTGGTACTGCTTGGAAAACTAGTCATCATCATGCAGGCTCATGTGACTGCGTTATTATCACATTGTTATGCACATTATTAGCAAACATGGCAAGACATGTTTATCTTTGTGCTTATCTTTGAAAGATGCTCTGAGCAGTGTGTGTGATGGTGTAGCAGATGCGTTTGGAGCTCAAAGGCCTGTGAGGCTGTGAGGTCCTTGGTGGATCCAGCCTTGGTGCATGCTCAAGACTGTGAAGTCCTGACTGAAGCAAAGAGAGATACGGCATGTTTTACCCCTTCACTTTCTGCACGTGAGGAATGGTACAGGCCTCTTTGTTAGCAAATGTCAGGATTCATCCATCTTAGCTAATTGCAAGAATGATGGAAAATATGTGGGCATATGAAGTCACCCTTGTTTCAGACAAAGAAGGTTAAACAGTGTTCTGATCGTGTACTGCCAAGGTAGCTGTTCATCTGGAGTTGGCTTAAGGGTGAAGAAGGCCCAGTTTAATAAGCTAAATACCCCGTAAGCAGAAGAGAAGCTCAGTGATGTTTGTTGATATTGAAAAATGCAGTATTTCAAGCCATCAATAGCAGACATAAGCCTCAAAGGAAGCTTGGGGTGAGCATTGTGCTGGCACAATTCCACACTGTTGTGGGAAGTGGTTCTGGTGGTGTCTTCTTGCCCACCTCCAATCTTGGTGCTGTGCAGTGAAAGAGGTGGTTGCTGAAACGAGTGGATCAGTCACCAATGCTGACAAGGCAGGTATGATGCAATGACAACCAAGCTAAAGACATTGTCATGGCAGGCCTGAATTTGGGTCTTGAGATAGTCAGAATGCTGGCAGCTTGGGGGCAGGGTAAGTAGATAGAAAGAAATGCAATGTACCTAGGAAAAGCTGTTGAGGACCAGTAATATCCCTTAATTATCAAGTATCCTTAATCCGTGAGTGAGTGTAATAGAAATTTGGGCTGAGAAATAGGCTATCGAAGAGCAGCAGTTTTTGAAAATTAGGGTGTGTGAGTCTTCTTTCAAATTCAGGGGTCTCTGTGTAATCAAGCAGTGAAGGATTAGGCATGGCAGATACAGCTAGAGCACTGGACTGGTAGCTGTGGTCAAGGGCTGAATAATTGAAGGAAATACTGTAATGTGAGCTAATAAACTTTCAACTGCAGAGCAGAAAAGAGACATAACTGGAACCATTTTTTTACCTATATGGTCTGTAATAAGGGATTATGGTATTCTCTTACCATTGGTTACTGGACAAGAAACAAGGCATCCTTGAGCCCCACACAAGTTCATGCCTTTTGTGGGTTTCTGTAGAAGAGCTGAAGTTGTGGTTTATTGTTTAATCACATGCCAAGTGTCCATGTCATCCTTTGTATGCAGATAAGAGTGTGTGCATCCCACCATTGTTGTCTTATCTTTTTTGGAGCAGTAACAGAGTGGTTGATTTGTCACGATCTTGTGGCACAAGACCTTTTCCTTTTGTTTCCAGTTGATGATAGCCTCTCTTTGCTGAAGGATTCGAATGAGTAAGCACTAATTTCACACACATCTTTGGCTGCCAAAAATGTCATTCAGTCCTGCTCCCATGCTCATATTGTTTCCTTTGTGTCAGCAGAAACATTCATGTTCAGCAGACTGAGGAACTCGATTAGGAGATTGGTTAGCCTTTTTTTTTTCCTTCCAGCAATTTTCTTTTTTGCTAATCAGTTCTGCAGTCTGGTGTGCCATGCAGCTACAAGGACACTTACGCTACCCCAGGGAGCACTTAGGCTGGGATGGGAGGAGAAGACAGAGTTGGTGTAATGTGTCTGAGGTTTGGGAATGGTTCAACCAACTCATTTGGAGGCATTGCTTGAAAGTTTGCATTCGTAAAAGTCTGTAATTGCACTTAGAAATGCTGCTGTGTATCCCATTTCACTGAGACTAGTCTTGCACAGCTTTGTTTGCTTTTTTCTGCATGGTTTGTCTTTTTATGTTAAGGATGCCTCTCAGTTTTGTGGGAGTCATCGCACAGGAGTCATTCTTTGAATTTTTGAATTTTGAGTCATTCTTTTGAAAGTTTTATTACTGAAGTTTTGGTTAAATACGTTGCAAGGTTTAGCCTTACCTAAACTCTAGAAGAAACCTCCTTTTAGCCTTACACTTACCCTTCTAGTATTCTCCGTTACCATTTTTCGTTTAGCAAGTCCACTGTCCAACAGCGTACTAATACTCAAGTGTTCATTAGTCGCTTTCTGTGTAAGTCTAGATCAGGGAAGGTAATAGGTTATTTTTCATATGCACTACTCTTGAGATAACCATTTTTTAATTATGTTTCAGTTTCATTAACCTCTCTCCCTTTAAAAAGGTTTCCGTAACCTGGAATGCTGCTGTAAACTATCAGGTTTGTAGTTGGTTGCATCACCTTTTTCCATTTACCATTCCCCTTTGTTGTTTCCTGTTTTGCCATTTTCCTAACTTTACACATGTAATTTATTTATCTTTAAATCAATATAATCATCATGTGTGTATTGGACTTTTTTAGGAATTTTTATAGGGTATTTGGTTTCTGAAGTATTTTTAAGAAATATTTTTATTACCTTTAAGGCAGATTTTAAAGTATAGTTTTTTGCTGATGCGTTGTGTGTTTGAATACAGCTTGGCTTTGTTTTTCAAACATAAAGTTGCGTACCAGAAAAAGCTGCCTGTGAGTAATGTGTTTGATCCATAAAGCATATGCAGCTGTGCTGCTGTAGTGTTAGGCATTTACTTGAGCAACTTGCCACAGTGAAGTGAGAGACTTACCTAGGATGCAGGGAAGTAGGATTAATGTACATACTTTTTCATGCTGCTGCATAGACTTAGACTGATAGTTTCCTCATCTATCACCACTCAGGTAAAATAAAAAATAAATGCCTTAACAAGAATTACTTGGGGTGAAACAGCCTGTTTTTTGACGAGTTTGCTGTGAATTTTTTGTTCCTGTTTCTTAAGGATAGTTATCTGTTAGTACCCAATATTGTGTTGAAGAATTTATCCTTTTTTTAACATAAATGTAATCTGTCACAACAAACCAAATCTGCCCTACCCCAGACTTCTTCGTCAAAAATATTAGAGGCCAGATGCCCTAGCAAGACAGCAAGTGCTGGAAAGCAATGGAGATCTCTGTTGGATGAATTTTGGGCTAGAAGGCAAAGCCCTGCAGTTCTGATGTGTAGCAGCTGAAGTGGGTGGAGGTAGTTGTAATACAATTAGTCCTTCTAGCTTTTCGGTCTTTGCTTTCTTGCATAGGGTGACCCTGGCTGGCAAGTAAGTCACCACCCAGTCACTCGTTCAGTCTCTCCCAGTGGTATGGGAGAGGATCAGAAGTCCAATAGTGAGGAAAAAAACCTTATGGATCAAGATAAAGACAGTTTAGTGGGTGGAGGGGTTGGGGGAGGAAGGAACAACTCATGCAAAAGCAGTCATTTACCACCAGCAGAGCAGTGCTCAGCTAGTTCCATAACAATGGCTGCTTCAGAAGAACTCTGCCCCCTCCTCTTCCAGCCCAGTTTTAATGCTGATCATACATGGATGGAAAAATACCTCTGATAAGCTGGGGTCAGCTGTGTCACTTCCCGACCTCTTGCCCACTCCCAACCTACTCACGTGAAGGGTATGAGGGACAGAGGAGGCCTTGATGCTACTCAGCAATAGCCGAAACATTGGTGTTATCAACACTGTTTTGGTCACAAGTCCAAAATACCATAAAGGCTGCTATGAAGACAGTTAATTCCATCCCAGCCAGACCAAGTACATTTCTACTGACTCACCTGTAAGGCAGCCAGTACAGTAAATCTTACTAGATTTACTAACTTGGCTCTGAAAATCCGGATATTCTACAGATTTATGGTAGAGTCAGCGCTCTGTCTTTATACAACAAACATTTTAATTTTACTTATCAAATTGAGGATTAAATCCTAATGCCCAGAGTAGACTTGTGTAGGGTTTATTGCGAATTGCCAGTCAATCACCCTTAAGGTCAAGCCTCCCATCTGAAGCCTCATTAAATTAAAACAACAGAAGCTGCCATGAATGAAGTATTTTGAATCCTCTTTCTAACAATTAGACTTCCCTTTTTCTTGCTCGTTAGTTCATGGTCCTTGAGAATAAGTTTTGGAAATGTAAATCAAAATTAGCTACTTCTTTTTTTAATTACTGAGAAGCTTAACCTCTTTCTCTGGTTAAAATTCTTAAAATGTTCAGTACATTCTGTGTCTTTAAATTTATTAATGTTTTTATGAGTAAGTAACTCATGACTTTCCAACATAGCATTCTGCTGAGGGCTTGAACTGCTTACCTTCCATTATATAACACGCTGGACTGTTCTGTAAACAGCAGCAACTTAGATCTATTAAAATCATGAAGAAAAGGAAAAATCATTCTTAGAATGTGAAACTCTAAGTCTTATCCTAGACAATAGCAATTTCCATTTAGGCTGTCTCATAATTAAAATAAAATGCAGAAATGGAAGTGAACAATTAACAGCTTTGTAAATTGGGTCCAAAATCTAGTTGTACATTTGGTGACTCATACCCCATTGACAATATAAAACCTCCAGAAAACAGCTCTGTCCTCTGTCTATTGTTGAGAAGGATTTCCATAGATAGGTTCAGTTGTAAGCAAACAAGCATGTATCATCCTCCAAACTGACAGGATGTGAGCCTGGTTTGACTCAAAAGCTTGAATGAACAAGCCCTATGACATGTGTCATCCAGTAGTACAGGCAGATTGTTTCATAAGCTGTTGACAGATTTTTGGGTTTAACAGTTGCTTCTTATGAAGAGACTGTATAAACCAGCATAACTCGGTCTACAGGAACATGCGTTTCAGAGACCTCAGTCTCAGAGCTACCTGAAACACCAGGAGGGTGGCTGGTGGCAGTACCACTGCAGATGTCTTGTGCTTTTCCTGCTTATGGCTACTGTTGAGTTCTGGGACAAAGACACCTTTTATCTGCTCTTTATGTCTGCAAGTGGTCAGTTAAAGCAAGGAGAACTTTTATCTGCATTTTTAAATAGCGGAAGTTTGCAGTGGCAAAAGTCACTAATGCATATGCTTCACCAGTAGCCTTAACATTTCAATCACCTAGCCAAACCTTCAAGTTTGAAACAGTGCATGAACTAGGAGGTTTGTAGTGCTGTATTTTTCCTAGTAAATAGCATAATGTGTCTTGAAGTGTAAATGTAGGGTAAGGAGACAGTACCAAGGAAACTGGTACATTTTTTCTCTACTGTCAGACAGATGCTGAGTAACACATACAATTGGATTTTTTACTACCATGAGAAAAAAAGAATAAATTGTGCCCTATAAGAAGATTCTCTAGCTCCTTCAAGGGCAGGCAGGATCAACTCAGATAGCAGAGTACCCTGACTTGTCCCATCTCACAGACTGTATCACAGTATCTCCTTACAAATCCTGGCAGTCCCACAGGTGGCAGTGGTAAAAAGGAACTACCTGAGAAATTGAAAAAATGTGTGCACCCAAAGGTCCCTGGGGTCCTGACTAATCTCAGCGTATTTGGCACTCCTCCCCTTCTTGGTCAGGGGCAGCTTTGCCTGCAGTGACCATGAGATGGTGGAGTTCAGGATCCTAAGAAGGGAAAGCAGAGCAAAAAGTAGGGCCATTGCCCTGTATTTCTGGAGAGCAGACTTCAACCTCTTCAGGGATTTGCTTGAAAGAATCCTGTGGGATGTGGTCTCAGAAGGAAGAAGGGTCTAGGAGAGCTGGCTGATACTCAGGGATCAACTCCTCCGAACTCACGAAGGGTCCATCCCAACAAGCGGGGAAATAAGCAGAGACAGCAGGAGGCCTGCATGGATGAGTTAGGAGCTTCTGACTAAACTCAGAAATAAAATACAAGAGATAGGTTGCAGGGATAGGTGACCCAGGAGGAATACAGAGCTGCTGTCTGAGCATGCAGGGATAGCATAAGGAAAGCCAGGGTAGACCTGGACTTGAAACTGTCAAGGGATAGGAAAGGCAACACGAAAGGTTTCTACAAGTGCATAAACAGCAAAAAGCAGGCTAGGGAAAACATGAGCCCACTGCTGAATGGGGCAGCAGAACTGGTGACAAAAGAAAGGCTGAGGTATTCTGCCCTTGGACCAGACTTAGAGTTAGGGAGCACTTATACAAACTGGATGTACAAAAGTCCACAAGGCCTGGCAAGTTGCACACATGTGCTGAGGGAGATGGCTAATGCCATTGTGAGGCCAACCTCAACTAACTTCTTTCATGGGAACTGAAAGAGGTTCCTGAAGACTAGCAGAAGGTAAACATCACTGCTGTCTGCAAGAACAAAGATCTGGGGAAACGGAGGCAGGTCAGCATCACCTCAGTTCCTGGGAAGACGATGAAGAAAATCCTCCTGTAAACCATTTCCAAACACATGAAAGACAAGAAGGGAATCGGGAGCAGACAGCATGGATTTACAGAGAGGAAATCATGCTTGCCCAACCTGATGGCCTTCTGTAGTGGGGTGAATTGGTAGATAAGGGGAGAGCAGTGGGTGTCGTTTACCTCAACTTTGGTAAAGCTTCTGACAATGTCTCAGGTTTCCGTAACATCCTTCTAGACAAACTGACAAAGTAGTGCTTAGGTAAGTGCATAGTGAGGAAGTCTGAAAACTTTCTGTACAGCCAGGCCCAGAGGGTTGTGATCAGTGGGACAAAGTCCAGTTGGAGGCAGGTTGCTAATAGTGTACCAGGGGAGTTGATAGAGGGGCCAGTACTGTTTACTCTTGTCATTAATGACCCGGAAGCTGGGACAGAGTGTGCCCTGAGCAGGTTCACGGGTGATACAAAAACTGCAAGGAGTGAAGTGACAAGTACCAACCTGTTGTGCTGCCTTTCACTGGGACTTGGAAAAGCTGGAGAGCAGGGCTGGGAGGAATCTTACAAAGTTCAAAAAGGGGAAATGCCAAGTCATGTATCTAGGGAGGAATCTGTATCTGATGGATACCAAGGTGACCATGAGCCAGCAATGTGCGCTTGTGGTGAAGGCCAGCAGTCTTTTGGGCTGCATTAGGAAGAGGCTTGCTAGCAGGTCAACGGAGGTAATAATTTTTCTCTTCTCAGCACTGGAAAAGCTGCATCTGAAGTGTTGTGTTCCCTTCTGGGCTCCACAATACAAGCAAGATACAGAATTAGTGGGAAAAATCCAAAAAAGAACTACAAAAATTAGTAAGGGACTCTTCATGTGGGGAGAGACTGAGAGAGCTTGGAGAAGCCTTAGGGGAAAGTTGTGAAGGAAGAAGAGGGACGGATTTCTTCTCAGTAGTACCAGTAACAGAGCAATAGGCCTTGGGCACAAGTTGAAATGTGTGATACACCATCTGAGCACAAGAATACGCTTTTTTACTGAAACGGTCAAACAGTAGAATGGATTGCCAAGAAAGGTAGCAAGAGATATTCAAGACCCAACTGAATGTGATCCTGGACAACCTGCTTTAGCACTGGAGTTGGACTAGGTGATATGAGTGGATTCCTTCCAGACTTAACAAATGTGTGAGTCTGTGATTAATAGCAGTGGGACCAACCCTAATACAGTATTTTGCTACAACTCAGCTTAGAATTGCATCAGACCTTTACCTCTCTACTTCTCCATCAATGACGATTGTTCTCATAAGTGGAGACTTTGGCATTTGAGCATCAGTACAGAAACCCTGTATCTCAGGAGACACTTAGATCTCTCTGGTGACATTTTTAACCAGTTAGTGCAGCATTCAGAGTCATAAATTCTGGGTGATCCTTACCTCATTGTTGAGTGATACCTCAAATAGTGTCCTCCCTGCCACCTGAGTCAAGGGTGGCATATTCTTCCAGCATCTGCTGCTACCATGAAAGACTTTAGGGCCTTCCCCAAAGTTGTTGAAATGTATGGTGACAAGTCTGAGGAATCTAACAAAGGCTCTGAAGTTTCTATCTGGTGCCTGATTGCTGTGGAGATTGGGGTAGGCTGCTGCCAGATGTCAGAAGCAATGGATATCACCATATTCTACCTATACAAGATTCTTGGAAAACACAAGTTTCGCATGGTTTTACTGCTTAACTCGAGGCAGGGAGAGTTCTTATTTATCCATCTTGAACTGATTTCCCTTATTGCTGTTGACTATGAAAAATAACTGTCAGCTTTATGCTGATTTTTTGGCAAAAATCTGAATACATATCCTGGTGCTTGTGATAAAACTTGTATTTCAAATCTACTCCACAGATCAGCACAGTAAATTGAAATTCTGTCAGCACTAACAGTTTGTATTCACTAGACTTACATGGTTAAAATAATTTCCTTTTCTCAAAGAAGTAAGCTGACTGTATTAGTCTTCTAGAAGATGTTCTTTCTTTTAATTTTCCATGCAAGAGGTGCTGGAATCACAACAGCCAACACTTAGAGCTCAGACATTGAGGAGTTCCTCTTAACTTTCTTCACTGTCTCTGAAAGAAGCTAAAACAGAATTTAATCTTCTGTAGAACTGCAAATTCTGTCTCTGTTATTTAACATTAACAACCACTTATCTATATATTTAGAAAAGGAAGCTGATTGAGACTGTCTTTCTGTCTTTGCCTCCAGTGGTATCTCATCACTGCATCTTTGAACACCTGCCAGAAGTGGTTTGTTTTTCTGTTTATTCTTCCTCTCTTCTGCATTTGGATACAGATCGTACATTTTCCATTTCACTTGCAGCAGTATCATCACGAACATCACTTCTTATTTTTAGGACATCCTGCCTAACTATAGTGGAATGTGTGATGTCATCAGCTGACATAGTATCTCATACCATATTCCACACAAATTGATTCAAGGCAACAATAATCCCTGAAGATAGCTGTGGTTGTAGTCCTGCTGAGAGTTTTAAATTCTTTCTGAATGATGCAAGGCTAGACAAGGTTTTTGGAGAACAGTCGTCTAGATTCAGATGACATGGAAACACACTTGGATGATTGTGGCACTGCATTTCTGTATACCTCTTCAGAGCAGCTCTGTGCAGTACAGGGAGATGTCTAGCATTTTCCCTCTGAATCAACAGCTGTCATGCTTTAGTGTTGACAGGTAACAACCATAATGTATCACATAAACAGAAGTATGAGATCTTTTTCCAGGAGAAGGAAGTCATTGACTTATCTTAAAAGATAGTTTAAGTTTATCTTAAAAGAGAACTCAGTTTGGTTAAACAACTGGGCTGCTAGTAAGAGGCACAGTATAAAGGTTCAAGATAACACATTTTGTGTTAAGAATTCCTAGGCTTATCTTTCTTTTTACTTTAGGAAGCAATGACTTTTTTTGTTTCTAAGCCTATCGATGCCCAGCATCACAGCTGGATGCCTTCACCACGCCCTCCCCCGCCCCCTCAGAGCGCTTCTGCCTCTTCTTCAGCAAAGCTCAGGAATCCCTGGACTCCTGGGACAGATTCTCTTCCTAAGTCCTTCCCCTTTTATCATCTGGACTGTTTCAGTCACATAAATGTGTGGATTTCTCAGCTGCATGAGATGTACTTATCAATTTTAAACGCAGTGTTAGTCTATGCAAATGATATTGTGTGTCCTCCTGTCAGGCCTCGATTGTGTTCTTTTAGTATTTTCCTTTGATCAGGGATTGTTTCACAGGGCACCTTCATCAGGCATCAATGTCTTTTGCAAAAGAGCCTTTCAAGACTGCAACCAGGAGTGGTCCACTGTTTCTTCTGGAGGAAAGGGAGAGTGAATGTGAATGAGCACTTGCCTGAAGGAGATGTGAAGGCTGTTCATGAATCACTAGAGATTATTCCAGATATATTCTGTATTCTCATTCCTAGTCCTTTGTCTGTCTGCCACAAGTGCTGTCAACTGATTCTTAGATTCAAAGACTGTAAAGAAGCTAAGAATGCGGCAGCATCTTCCCGCTATCTGTGTCCTGCTGAAGAAAGGAGATGTGAGCACATAACCTGAGCCAGCATCTCCAGTTGTGCTCTGTAATTATGTGAGTGGAAAGTATCTCTTAAAGGTATTAGTTATTGGTAACATACACATTTAGGAATACAGCATAGTTGGATTTGAAAAACACTGTGGTTTGTGGATGAAGTGTGCATGTCTTAGGAATATTTCCAAAGTGTGTATCAGGTAGGCAGTTGTTTAATATTGCTGTCTCATTTTATAATAAATCAAGGTTTATACAGACCAGAATGACAGCATAGGCATGGGGTAGGATGCTGAATATATTCACTGAGTGTCAACATTCAAAATAAGTATTTGTCCTAAAAATAAATTCCTAAATTTTTGATACCCAAAACTTTGTAATCGAAAATGCATATAAAAATAGGGATACATACTTCGTTTAGAGGCAATATCAGGCATGACAAGTACAGTTAAACAAGAGCCTTGCAAGTGCATTCACAGATGCTAACTGTTGATGTTTTTTGTCACTGCTTGGACTTTATCTTTTATAATGTTGTTAACCTTGTTTTTGATGGAGACATATAAGACACTTTGATCAATACCTAATCTCCGGTTCAGTGCAGAAACAGATACTATTTGCTTGTTGGGGGTTGGCAGTTCTGCTTAGATACAGAATATATGGCTTCATTTGTATTATTTAGTGAAAATAACATTTATGTCCAGCTTGAGTTTCAGTTAAAACACCTGTCACTAATTAACCTCCTTGTACAGCCAATTTCAAAGTAGCTATTTATAGTTGCAGTGTTTTTCCCCTATTAAGCCAGTAGTATGTGAAATCAGAAACCTCTTGCTTTATACCTGAGGGTTTTGCCATGAGAGATTTGAGGAGGAGAAAGCTACTGTCTTACTCATCAGGGGATTTCAGCAAAGCCCTGGGTCAGATGTCAGGACCCTTGGAGAGAGCTGGCCAAATTCACATGTGATTCACAATCACCAGGAGGTTAGGTAAGGGCTTGCCTGTGTTGCCCGTAGAACAAAGAACACAAACTAACAGAGTGTCAGTTTATGCGGTGCTTTATTTAGGGCCCGGGGACCTGAGGACTATCGTCCAAAGTCAGGATCCCAGAGACCCCTAATTTCGTTTCAGCTTTTATACCTTATTACAGCTTGGTCTACGTGCAGAAATACACATCCCTTGGCTACAAACAGTTACATTCATCATAGAGATAACAGATTACAAACAATTACAAATTCAACCTAAACTATAAATTTTACATGCTCAACTAACTTAAGACTATAAGTTTCTATGAGTTCGTTTATCTGACTTGACTCCCACCACCACAATTCCTTTGGTATGTTATATTTTAACTAATAACAAATCACTAACAACAAACTGCCATTTCCCTGTGTTCTACATGCTCTGTTAAATCCTTTGAATATTGTTTCTTACTTCTCTGCACCTGTTTCCCAGGGCAAGTTTCCCAATCAAGGCCTACCCTAAAATCAAACCTTGACATAACTACTTCTACAGTTATAGCTTTTATTTATCCATATACATTATTCTTAGAATATTTTATCCAAATGTAACACCTGAACATCAGTACGAGAAGTTGACATGCGTGAGGTCCTACTTCCAATCTGGAGAGAGACATGGTACTTTGAACTGAAAGGCATTGCCTGTTTCATCTCAAAATTAATGTCCTGGAGCTTTCACCTCTGAAACAAGGCGTTTTGATGCATAGATGTTGCTAATACATTAATTCAGACTAAATATCAGTTGTGGGTTGGTTGGTTGTTTTTTTTCTTTATATACTGAGGTTAGGAACAGCTTCCAGATGATAAAAAAAAATCTTACTTCAGATCTCAGTCATGGTTGAGCATCTCAAACCCAGTTCTGTCTTGATTTCATTTAGAAACCAGTTGGTGGTAAGTAGCTCTGAGTTGGGGATAGATAAGATGAGCATAAATCTCTGTGGTAATCAAATAGATATTTTTTTTCCAGATCTTCCTTGCACAAACATTATTAATTAGTGGTTTCTATAGATCTGCAAAGAATATTTAAGCTGTGTTTGAAGGAAGAAGTTGGCATTGATCTGTTACACTTTTTGAAAGGTAAATATTCATGGATACCATATTTCGAAAGATCTGGAAAAACAGATAGACAGTAGGTGCCCCACAGGTGCTCTGTGTGTGTAGACATCATCAGTGAAGGCTTCACAGAAACCTGTGTCATCCAGAGTCATGTGGGGGATACTGAAATTTGCTATACTTTATCACTTTAAAATGCAACATTTCATACTGAGTGTACTTTCACGCTTCTTAAAAACAAGAGAAATAAGAAAATCCATCCAAGGTACAACTCTAAGCCAAAGTAGCAGTGTTTGTGAGCAGTCATCACAAAATACTAGTGTTGATCAGCAATATTTTTTTTAACTTTTTCACAATGTTTTTCCCCAAACATTATTTTAAGACAGATTTCTTTATTAGGGTTAGATACTTGCATATTTTAGTGCAGTGGGTATGTTTTTCTTTTCATTATTTTGCTATTCATTCACTATTAAGTGTTTATATTTCACCTGTTTCTGATTAGTATTGGAATAAATGCCAGAAACTCCCTATGACAAATGGGAATTTCTGTTTCTTCCTTGCAGTCAGTAGGGTCAGAACCCTGTAGCTATTGATGTGATGCCTATCCTTGTGGTTTTTGTCATGCCTGTGGTTTCTGCAGTAAAGTCTTCTCTCGCAGCCTGATTCATTGTGAAAAACTGATGTATTTACTTCTAGATTTCCAGGTATCCACATCTGGAGACTACTGTGTTTAAATTCCACAGGAATTCTTAAAAGAAAATAGATTATGTATGCAGTGACCACTGAAGAACTATCTTGAATTGGTCACCAGCTTGAAGGTCAGTCTGCATTTACAGTATAAACTGTGGAGTAAAAACCACAGAGGATTGTGAAACCAAACTCTCAGGAAATTGGGAAACATGGCTTTAGTACCATGTTTTCCAAACACAGTCACTGTTTACTGTCAAGTAAGCTTCTGCTGGCTTTTCCTGATATTAAAAATAAGTTGTGTTATATAGGTGTTGAAATTACTTGTTTTGGGAAGACACTAGCTTTGAGTCAAATATATTTCTAGGCTGGCCTCATAATGCTACATTTCACCTCTGCTTTTCTGTGCATCAGCTGGACTTGCTGCTTTTTTCTACCTGCAGTCAACTGCAATGAGATCAAGTAAGCCTGTTAGGATATAAAAATCCAATTTAAATGGAACAGCTGCAAAGCCAAGTGAACACAGGAACTTTCTGCCAAACAGATATTTTACTGCTTCCAGTGAATGTGTTCTTTAGTACCATTCTTTTAATTTCACAATTAAGACAAGTATGTGATGTCTGATATTTGCTAAAGAATGGAGAATTATTTATTCAATTTTACTTACAGAGATGAAAAATTTGATAACTCTGCATTGGCTTAAAATATGGATTGAGATGTTGGAGAAAATCTTGTTTGCTTAGATAGCATGGGAATGTTTTAAGTGTTAGCGATTCCTGCCTCATCTTTTTTTCATGGGGAACATGAATGCCTTTGTACATACATTTAGGGTGAAATGCTTTAAGGCAACCAGAAAGTAGAAAACGTAGATTTAGTATTTGTTTTATTTTCTTAGACTTATGGAAACATGATAGGCAAATGTCTCTCTACACAACAGTGATTAAACCAGAATATCCTAATTTGTCTTATTGCACCTCTGTTACTATAAATTAACTACATTTTTTAAAATGTCTGCTGAGGTGTTAATTGATATGCAGAAAAAAATAGAAGTGACTAATACTTGGAGGGAAAAAAGGTTATGGGGGAGCGATCCCCAGATAATTGCAGTTATACAGTGTATACAGAAACTACTCCTATTATCTAATTTTAGCTAAATGTTCCTTTCTCCACCATTAGAGTTGAAAATTAAGAGCAAAAGAAAAAATTCTTTTGAATTTTTGAATTCTCACAGCGTTAATGGGACTTCATCTTTTCCAGGAAGTGACACAAATGGGGATGATTTGCAGGCTTAGTGAAGGCTGTATGTGCAGTCTGTATCCATGGCATTCCTTGGTCATGATGGGCATTTTAATTTTGCATAGCAGTGATATTTGTGAGATCTTGGCATCGCGTATTGTATCACTGCTACACATCGGTCGAGAAGCTGTCAGGATTCCCGATGATTAGATGAGGGCTGGGGCACATCTCTCCCTCCCCACACTGGTCTCCCCACTGCTTTCATCCCATCTGTACCTTGCTGGGGACCTAGGACCTGTTTCGCAATTACATCTTCACAGAGGTGATCGCAGTGTCCTATTTCTCCTATTTGAATTCCTGAAAAAAGGAAGACCTATTGCAGTTCAGACCCTCTTTTATCCACTGTCCCCCTGAATGCGAAACAGTCCTGCATTTCCAGTGAGAGGAAAGGCTGCCACTGATTTTGGAGCTGGGAATGTGAGTTATAGTCAGCTCAAAGTATTCTCTTTGGGAGGAGAAAAAGGTCACATTATCCCATTTCTGGAAAGGCAATGGCAGTATAGGGAGGGGAAAAATATGCAAGCAGAGCAGGGCTGAACTGAGTTATTGCAGACAGAAACTGGGGGCAAGGCATAAGCATCATGAGTAGCACAGTTGTGTCCATACTTTGAAGTGATACTTGAAATTTTAGTATGGTTTTAAATTCATGGAACCAAGTTGTTACAACTGTATAATCTGTTACATTGCTGTCTTAACAAGCGTTGTCTAGATAGATTCAAGTATTTTTTTTTTCAAATACATCTGGGATTTGGGTTAGAAAAAATCATAGACATTTTCTGCTGCTACCTGGTGTGTTGATGACTAATTTTATGTGATGGCTGCTGCGTTGGAACTGTTTAATTCTCCAGTTTTCCATTCCACCATCTACACATTTCAACCTTTCTGTGTGAGTTGCAACATGAAACGTTAACATGGGGCTGTACGTGAAGCCGCTCGACTTTTTTACCTGCCCTTTGCCACTGGTCCTGCTCTGTTCCCTAAGCTGGAGCAAAACACAGTCCTGAAGACCGGTTGGTTTTTTTTATTCCTCAGGGCGCTGTTGCCACCTCGTGGCATTGCCAAAACCAGCAGCAAATGACCTGCATCCGTCGCTGACAGATTTCCTGAGTGAGATGGATGTGTTGAATGTGGAGAGAGGACTTGGGTAGGTGGGTGTGTGGGGGCCTCTTGTGAGGCTTTACCTTTGTGCAACACTCAGAAGTTTGTTATGGGGGATTTCTGATATAAGTTCCCCATCCCATGTGCACCAACAGTGGCAGAGTCAGTGGTAGTCTCTATTCTTTTTGTTGCTCCCTTTTCTGAAGTAGATGAAGACACGAACTGTTATATTGTCCTTACTGAGCCTCAGATTTTGGAAATGCACTGTAAGTCCTCAGCCTTTAGGAAGAATTGCAGTAGCACGGCCCCAGCAGACCCGCTGCCTGAACAGGAAATCATCTTAAGTATGTGCCATAATTCATCTTTCAGGAAGCAAGATGCTGAGCAAAAAACCTAGGAATTCTTGTTCAGATTTTGTTATCCACATCTCTTTTTTTGAAACTGAATACTTGAAATAGTTCATGAAAGTCTTACAGTCATCATGTGAAGTGGTATTCATTTCGGCCTAGCCCCAGAGTGCAAACTCTGTTATTATTGTTGCTAAAGCATTTTAAGAGCTGAAGTATGAATTTCCTGTAAAGTAGATAAAATACTTGAAAGGTTAGACATGCTTTTACTAAACAAACTCATGTGGGCTCTAGCAAAAATTCCTGAGCTTTGGTTGGTTTTGGTTTTTTTGGTGGTGTGGTTTTGGTTTTGGTTTTGTTTGTTTTTCTTTCTTTTTTGTTTAAATTTGGAACTGACAACAATAAGTAAAAATCCATCATTGAAGGTTTTGAGTGTAATGCTAAAATGCTAAACAGAGTTTACACCTGGAATTTGCCTGTATCACTCACTAGCGTAAGCCTCTTTAATGTCAGGAAAAGTGAGCGAGGGACAGATTTTCAGTTGTCTTAACTAGATTGGAAATCACACAAGCCCTTCTTTTGTGAGAAAAATACATTTAGCTGAAATTAATGTATTACATATTTAAAAAAAAAAAAGGATCAGAGAGCTCTTTTAGGTTAAAATTATCCCAGCCATAAAAGAAAGGTTAGCTGTAACTGGGGTCTTCCTTAAGTGGACACCACATGCCTACATTGGCATAGTAGGTGGAAAAGAAGAGGAGGACGATGCTGCTGCTCTGTTAGGCAGTCACTCTCACTTGGACCAAAGTGCTGGTCTCCCAGGTGTGCTTTAGTTATGAAAATGTCACCACAGGCCAGGGGAAGCAAGTGCTGAAAATCTTCCCCTAAGGTTGCCGTAAATTATGAGTTCTTAAAGTTGTTTGGGTATTGAGAAGTGACTTTTCAGTACTTGTTCAGCATAATCTTAGTTAATATTTTCCCCAAAGAACTCCAGTTCTTGCAAGTACTTTTCCAGATTCTTAGCTGGCTTCAGTCTAAGCTTTAGGCAAATAATAAACTGATTTAAAACCAATTTGGAACATGCAGAAATCAATATGATTCTTTGAATCGATACCACATAATTAGGTACATCTGGCTTGTGAATGTAAACTATAGCTAAGTTGAATTTTGAAAGCGCAAACTCTGCTTGGGCTTAATATTCATTTAAATCTCTCTTTTAATCTTTTTTAATTAAAATTGAACCAAAAGGAGATTATTCACATAGCTTTGTATTTTTTAGTCTTGTTGGATTTGAAATTTTATCTAGGTAAGATTGCATTTGATATGCAAGTGGCGTTGTGACTGTTTCTATGATTAATGGCTTTGGCGTCTAAAAGAAAAACAGCATAGTTTGATTGTTACACATTAGCAAAACACTTGGATCATTTGCTTGGGTCTGGAACACAGCCCTTGCAAACCAAGAAACATGTGTTTTCCCGTATGTACACTGCTTTTATATGAACAGAAACTTTCCTATTTTAAGGTTTTATGTTCTGTTAGCATCACTGCTATGCATTTTTAAAAAAAGAAAAAATGTACACTTTTAGCCATACACTCCAGTAACACTGTTTAAATCACACTGTATTTAACACTAGTTCAGGCACTCAGTTTTCAATCTCTTTTTGACTTTTGGCTATGTTGATTTTTCTGATTTTAATTAAAATGTGCATTTTCAATTTAAGTTGTTCCAGCACTGTGTTTAGATGCTTAAGTATCTGGCAATACCTCGTATATCTTGCTGAGAGTTGATCTGGTGTAAGTATCTCTTCTCATGCCCTGTGGAGATGCTGTCAGTCTCTGTAGTACATTGACTGCACAGTTATCTGGGGAATCTGTGACGCTTTTGTGTGATTTCTGTTTCTGATGCAGGGTTTTTTCACGTTGATGTCTTTGAGGTTCTGTTCCTCAGATTTCTTCTTAGACCTTCCTTGCATTTTTGCAAAGGCTGCAATGTCATATAATAACAACCTTTTCATAAGAATTTTATAATAAACTACCACTGGGAAGCTTATTTTTATGTGTGACAAAACTAGCTCAGATCTGCTGTAGTCCTCCCCAAACTGGTGGATTGCACCTTCTTGCCTCTGTTCATGTGGATCTTCTTATTGCCATCTTCTCTTCAGTGCTGCCTTTTGTGTGACGTGTGTTGGCAGCAGCAATCTGTGCATGCTCCTTTTAAAGGAAAAATTAAAATAATGAGTGATTTTTTTTGTATTTGGAGAAACAGTGCTATAAGCCTGCATCACTACCTGTTGCGGTCCTTGGTGCAAGGCCCTCAAAAGACGGCTAATCTTGACTATCTGTCTTCAGCTTCTGTTACTCCCTCTGTGAACTCCTAGATCCTCCTAGAAGCTATTCTAAAGCACATGGAGGGCAAAGAGGTGATTCAAGACAGTCAGCATGCCTTTACCAAGGGAAAGTCCTGCCTGACTTGTGGCTCTGTATGATGGAGTGACAATATCAGTAGACGAAGGAAGAACAGTGGATGTCATCTGTCTGGACTTCTGTAAGGCTTTTGACACAGTCCCTCACAGCATCCTTCTCTCTACAGATTTGATGGGTGGACTGTTCAGTGGATAAGGAATTGGTTGGATGGTCGAATCCAGAGGGTAGTGGTCAGCAGCTCAATGTCCAGATGGAGACTGGTGACAAGTGGTGTCCCTCAGGGCTCCATACTGGGACCTGTACTGTTTAATATCTTCATCAATGACACAGACATCGAGATTGAGTGCACCATCAGCAAGTTTGCAGATGACACCAAGCTGAGTGGTGCAGTTGACGCACCAGAGGGATGAGACACCATCTAGTGGAAGCTGGACGAGCTGGATAACTGGGCTTGTGTGAACTTCATGAGGTTCAACAAGGTTAAGTGCAAGGTCCTGCACCTGAGTTGGGGCAATCCTCGTTATCAGTACAGGCTGGGGGATGATCTGATTGAGAGCAGCCCAGCAGAGAAGGTCTTGGGGTACTGGTGAATGAAAAGCTGGACGTGAGTCAACAATGTGTGCTCACAGCCCAGAAGTCTAATTGCATCTTGGGTTGCATCAAAAGCAGTGTGGCCAGCAAATCGAGGTAGGTGATTCTGCCCGTCTACTCTGCTCTGGTGAGACCTCACCTGGAGTACTGTGTCCTGCTCTGGAGCCCTCCATACAAGAAGGACATGGAAGTGCCGGAGCAGGTCCACAGGAGGGTCACAAAAGTGATCAGAGGGCTGGAGCACGTCTCCTATGACAACAGGCTGAGGGAGTTGGGGTCATTCAACCTGGAGAACAGAAGGCTGCAGGAAGACCTTATTGTGGCCTTTCAGCACTTAAAGGGGGCTTATAAGAAAGAGGGGGAAAGTAATCTTTACAGTTTGCAAGGTGGTTACGTTGTCTTCTTGGACAATCAGCACTGAAAATACATAGATGTGATTGTGGGTACTGTGCAGACTGACATTATGAACAGTACAGATGATTAACAAGACTTTGGCATTTCATAGCAAAATTAAGTTCAGTATTTAGCAGGTTCAGTTTTATGAAGCTTTTTGCGCATCTGTCTTCTTAACCTCTGTCTGTCCCTTTCTCTGTCTGGCGAAAATAACAGCTATGGTAAGGAGCCTCTGTAAGGGAAATATTACTGCATCCATATGGAAACCCTACATACTGCTTCTTCCTATCCCTAACTTCATGGGCTTATTTTGAATCTGTCGCCCTGTATTGCTGCTTATTCTGCCAGTTCATTGATGAGAAAACAGGTCTTTAGACTTACTTTCAAAAGTACAGCTCACTCTGTGGTGAAGCCCTGGGTTTATGACACTAGATTTGCGATGTATTGTTCTTGTCATTTGGAAATGAAAGAGTGGGCAGGCCTTGATAAGTAGCATGGTGGAGAATGGATGTTTAACAGGAGAGTATAGATACAGGTGAGGAGGACAGCAGAGGGGAGAGAGGAGAACAGGATGAACTGGTGAATGCCAAGCATGATGTAGAAGCTGTTTTGGGACATCACTTAGTCCCTTGGGGCTGTACTTTTTATAATTCATTAACCACATAGTGAAATACACACCAGAGCATCATCCATAGGTCTGCCAGATACGTGAAAGTATTGTGAGTGCCTCAGCAAGTGCCACCAGCATTATCATGTGAATTGGTCTGAAGTCTGTTCTGCAAAGAGGAAGAAACAAGTTAATGAGAAAGAATAGCAAGAAGCAATGATCAGGCCAAAACCAGAATTACCCATGTTTTTTCAGATCTGGCTTATAGATTCAACCTGCTAATGTTTTGGTTCATTTTGTCTCTCTAGTTTTCAGCGGATTGAATTTTCCTAAGTTGAAAACACTACTTGGTATGTGGTTTATGCACATGAAGACAAATTACTTAAAAATTCTGTGCCATAGATAACTGAGATGTGCTGTTATATGAAAACACTGAGTGCTGTATGCTGAAAACAATATTTCTGACATCAATCAAAAGCTAAGCACTGTCTAGATTATCTTGATATATGTGGTAGAAGATGATAAAACGAATCAAGACTAAAATCAGGACTAGAAATCAGGACTAAAGTCTGGCTACCCTAACAACAGATGGGCTATTGTATCTAATCCTTTTAGTTACGGAACTGCATAAAGAGTGCTATTAAAATTGTACAGCTAATAAAAGGTCTTCTTTTTAATGTGAAATAAAATTAAACCCCAAATTAACAAAATTGCCTAATAGTTGGAATTTGTTTCTTCTGCACTCACACTACACAGACAGTGCATATTTCAGTCTCTTTTGCAATTATGGAAGTAACACAACTACAGATGGTATTGCTTTACCTCTGGGTTAGGAAATAACTTTAAAATAGCCTCTATGTGTAACTGTTTAAGTGCATAACTGAAAGCAGAAAGACTTAGATAGAATGCAAAAAACCTGAAATTTTACTTTTTTTCATGCGACTCTGTGCCCCCTTTGTTCCTCCACAACTTTCCTCTCCCTGTGCCCCATCACGTACACATGATGTCTGTGTGGGGCAGCAGCAGAAGGCACAGGCAGCAGGTCAAGGCTGTACTGTTTGGAACCTGGGAGTGGGCCTGGCAGGTGGATTTCTGCACCCCTGGAGATGGGCAGTGCTGGAAGAGGCAGCAGCTCCTCACTTTGTGTGCTGCAAGAGCTCAGTGCTTTGTAGTGATGCCAAAAAGCTCATCCACCAGTGCAAACTAATAGGGAATGGCTAGCAAACAAAAATATCTCCTGTTTCATAAATCTGTGCATCTGGAAACTCAGTGCCAGATGTGCCTGCCTGAAAAAATAGTAGTGTTCCTAGAAAAGATACAGAAAAGGACCAATGGAGTGAGTCGAAGACACACTTGTGTGTTGTCTTTGACTGCTTACTCAATCAGGAACTGCTATATAAAGATCTTACTGGTAAAACCTACAAATTTGTAAGTCACCACTTGCAGAAGGGGCAGCTATGCAGCTACTGTTAATTTTCCAGTGATACCTCACCATAGCTTCCAGGCTTTTGAATTTAACAATTTGTCTTTTTTTTTTTTTTCCTCCCATGAACCTTTTCCGTGAAACTACTGTACCTTTTTTTTCTGAGATACTACATAAATGTCTTGTTGCTCTTCTGATAGGGCAGCAAGTTTGGAGATTCCATAAATGTGTGCAGACCAAACCTGTTGCACTTATTTCTGCCTGAGAGATCTTGGATTGAAAGATAACAATCTTGCATGTCATTGCCTTTCAGGACATTACTTTGAGAAAAACTCAAATATCTGAGAATTGGTGAAATGCCTTACAGTGATGAGTTTATCACGTTGTTTCTTATTACATTTTGCAAATGGTACACATAAGAAGTAACACATGACTGCTTCAGGACAGTATCCACTTGTTCTCATCCCATGTGAAAACTTGCTTTATGTGCCTGTGACCCACACCTTTTGAAGAGTGTCAGAAGCTGAAATTAGTCATTCCAAAACCCTTGTATCGGAAATATGTACAACTTGTTTGGGCTACAGAAGAGGAACGGGGTAAGCTTCCCTTTCATTACTACAGGACTGCAAAATGGCAACTTTGCATAATCCCTAGGTTTCATATTTAACTATGGTGTCTTTGAGTTTTCTCCATGAAAACAAATGGTTGAAAAGCTTTGTTTGTAGTCGTACTGTGAAAGTCACTACTTTTAACAATACAGTCCTACATGGGACAGTGTACTGCAACACTTTACCTGCTCACCATGTTGATCATCCAATATTCTCCATCCTTGCCATTCATGGGGAAGAAAATCTCTATGACACGGCTATTGGCATAGCCTAAAGAAATCATACCTGCAATTATGTGTATTACAATCTCTCAAGGTACTTGTACACCTCTTTCTTCTCTCACACAGTTGAGAGTGAGGGTGGGAAACCCAAATGTCCCCAGCCTCCGTCAGACTTGTGTCATGTGGCTTCAAATGACTCAGTGTAGTTACAACCATCAAAAGACACACAGATGGCTTCTGTAGCAAGGAGTTGAGGTTGGGCATGGACCTTATTTTTATTGTTTAAAGGTTTGCAATTCATTTAATGTGGCATTCTGGAAGAGCAGAAGTTATCACTAGACAACTTGAATTACGTTAACCAAACATGGGGAGATTTTTTTAAAACCCATGAATACGTTATGTATGAAGTGTTTTCTTACCACTTCCTTCTCTAGAACTGTTCTAAGGCTGTGCGGGATTTTTCTTTTTGCAGCAGGAGATACCTTTTTTTTTTTCCATGGCAGCTGTGTCCTCTTGAAAGTTTCTTCCTTATATTTCTTATGTAGTAGTGCTGCTTCCTCTTCTTTGTGAAACAAAACATTACAGTCTTTTTTGACTTTTCAGCTTTGACCTTCAGAATCTTCTTGGCAGTAATTTTAGCACTGGTTTGGGCTACTATTACTAGTTATTTCAAATATTTATAAAAGATGTAATAGGATTTGCTGTCTGTGTATCTAATAAGAAAATGCTTCTGTCAACAAAGCTTTCTGGGGGTGCACTGAGACATAACACATGAGCAAGGTTTTGAGCTGGGTTGGTGTGCTTACGTAGCTACCCAGCCTTTCACAGTGCCCTGCAATTGCTGTAGTAAGCCAAGCCCTGGCTACAGCCTGTTCTTTCTGTGGTAACCCTGCCTGAGTGTTAGCAGTAATGAGAACCATTTACAAATGATGAGCTAAAAACCAAACCAAACTAAAACAAAACAGAAGGTTTTTGTAATGTCAAAGTGGAAGTTTTTTGTTTCAGCAGAGAAGGGTGTGAAGGATCACACTTCACTGTACCCTCTTGTCTTACACAGCTACATGGCTTTTAAACTTTTGGCCGCTGAAACTTAGTCCGTAAACTCATTTTTCTGTGTGTGTTACACGAAAGTTCTAATTTTCCTCAGGGAACTATGGCCTTTCCTCCCAGACAGTGTCTGTCCAAATGTGTGGTAGGTTTTATGCTCTTCATTTAGGAAGTTACTTTTCCCTGAGAGAATCTGCCCTGTGAAATTTAGCTGTGTCTACGGATTATATTTCTAGAGTTTTTCTTGTTCCTTGTTTTGTCCTTCCTGCTCCTTATCACATGCATGGATTATGGTTAAAGAGTGGTTTTTTTAAGCTTCTAGGCTGATAACTCATCATGGGATCCAAAAATCAGTATGGATACTTCAATAACTGGCTTTTCCCTGCAAGTGAGGTAGTATCATCCCTCATCTGGGTTCTGGCCTTGTCCACAGACTTTTTTTTAATTTTTACCTGCCTTACTCTGTTACTTTTATTGGCCTTTTAAATTGGAGTTTGTTTGGTGCACTCTCTGAAGAAGGTGATAATGTCCTCGTGATCTAATGCCATTACAAGTCACTGCTTAATGTAAGATAATTACCTACCTAAATGCTTTTTGGTCTGGTTGGGATCTTTTCAGAGAATACTTGTGGTTTTGAGAAGCATAACAGCAAAAACAAAATAAAAAATATTTATGGAGTTTGAACTGAGGCCTGTATGCAGGAGGAACAGGGCTGAGAGAGGAGATCCAATCTTGACTCTGTAAGGAAGAAACAAAACAAAATCAGTGGGTTTTTGTTACCCATCCATAGAGGTCTGAAGTTTCTGAGAGATTTGAGAAATCTTACTTTGCAGAACTTGCTGACGTTTAACCACAAGGCTTATTATCTCTCTACATGCATCTGTCATCTAAAGTAAGAAAATACATGCATCTATTGTGTAAATCTTTTCAGGCAGGGCTCTTGAATCTTGCTATTTTATCTCTCTACTAACACTCCCTTTGATTAAAGGACCCCAGAGGCTACTGCAGTTCATCTTGACTAACACTATGTTCCTGTTCCTTCCCTATTCTCTGGGGTTTTTTTGAGTGGTTTCAACCTACTGTCCAGTTATTACTTCAAACCAGTAATTTTAAGAATTATTTTTTGTTTATTTGAAAATTTGGTTTCTTTATCTAGTCCAGTGTTGTAATTACTTTTTCTTCTGTGATATCACTTAGGGTAATCCTCGCTTTCATTGTCTGTGCCTTGAAAGATGGAACTGCTGTGCTTTGCCACACCTCAGGAGATTATGAGGCCTGTAGAAGACAGCTGATTTCTCAAGGAATGCCCTTAAGAGATTCATGGAGTTTTCAGTATTGCAAAATAAAAAATTGCCAATGTCACCAAGACCTGTTAACTAAAATGGTATCTCTCATTCTTAGAGATGGAAGAAGTACATGGCAAAGGACAGTCCTTATCATGGATAAAATCACTCAAAATAGGACAGAAGTTTTTCACATTCTGAAGTAGTATTTTCCCTGATTCACAAAGCAACTTTGCCAGGGCTGGAGAATTCCTGCCGCCCTTCCTGACTCTCTGCCTTTTATGTATGAGACCTTCCTACCTACTTACATTCTTCCCATAAACTTTAATGGACACAGCTGAATGTTTCAATCTGAAATGCTTAATTTTGTTCCCCTATGTGGCCCAATTTTGTGCAGCTGACAGCTTTGGCACTTTCTGACTTTATCTTGAAATACGCTTATTTCTACTTGACTCCAGCAGCATGCTCAATACCTGTTAATAGTGTCACTTCACGAAGACCCTGACAACCCTTCAGGTGTGCATGTTTAACCCTACAAGGGGGTGGTAGGCAGGAATTTGGTTGCGTGTCAGAGCTGGCAGTGCCATCAGGGCTTCCCCTGAGAGATCACACCTCTCCTCTTGTCTGAATAGTCACATTTCCACTGACATTTTGTCCTGTTAACTGTACTAAAAATATATTAAATGAGTAAGTAAGAAAAGACAGTTCTTTCTGGCTGTGATTTTGCTGGAGGCTGTGCCAATTGGAAAATAGGCTTCCAAGTAATTCCCCCTGATTTTGCTCCAAAGGCGTATATGGTGCAGGGTGAGCTGGGGAGATGGCTGCAAAAGACTCCCATTCTCTTGCAGTGCTGTAAAACAATGCCACATAGTACTTAAAAATAGTGTTCTTTGCTAGGATGCAGGGGGTAGCCTATAGCACAAAGAAAGGATATAGTTTTTCCAAGAAGGAAAGGTGAATTGCTCCTTTTGGGTAGATGGCACCATGTACTGAGTGTGAGTGAAAGAAAATGTAATTATTTAGCTTAAACTACCTCAAAGAAAGCTGGTGCTTCTCATTTTTAAGCATGTATTTAGTCATCCTGTATTAGTGCAATCACAGAGGCTACAGAACTAATTCCAGATCGTAACCAGTGTTGAAATGTACAATGTGGGCTTAAAAAAGAATTTATTTAAATAAGACTTCCCTGCAAGTTCAGAGTCCCAGTCTGATTGTTAGTTACCGCAATCAGACACTGCTCTGCACTCAGGGCTTTTTTGGTCTCCCTGCTTGCTTTCTCATACCACGTTGGCAAGCTGCAACAAGTGAAACTCCACCCTTCTTACAGATGGAGGAGAATAAAATGCATAAACGGCGGCTGCTGGAGAGTAAAATGAGGGTTTCTGTGAAGGTGCTGGTTTTCCAGACAACCGCTGGTGTGCAGCTGAGAAAGGAGCAGGATCCTTTTCAAGCAGCTTAGTTGTGATTTGCTGGATTCATAGACTTTTCCCCTTAAAATCTCAACCCTCCTTTTTTTTTTTCTTTCCCCTTTTTTTTTCTTTTTGTTTTCTTGAGAAGTTGACTTGCAGCTGCTTCTCAGTGTGCACGTCAGCTGTAATCTGGTCCCCAGTGCCTTGCGCTGACACCATGAGTTCAGAGGCTGATGAACCCAAGGAAGGTATGTTTTTTAACTATTTTCACAGGAGAAGAAATGCTCACAATCACTTTTCCAGTGCCACATTTGCGAGCATGGAGAATATCTGCTCTCTTTAGCTTTTGGGTGAGCAATTGGGAGGGAAATATGCCTGGACAAAATAATCTAAAGTTCTGCTGATTTAACGGGATACGAAGTGACCGCAGTGTTGGCACCCAGGGATATCAGTCTGTCTTGGCAAGAGTTATTTGCTCTCACATGAAATACTGATAAGTGGAAGAAACAGTGTTTCAAAACACTAGTAAGTAGAATATCTAAAGAGGAAGATTTTTTTCATTTGGAAGTGCTGTATTTTTCAGCAAAAGAGGAAGTTTCGGGGGGGGAGAAGTGAAAGGTCATTATTTTGGGAATAAGCTGAATGCTGCTTACTTCCCTGTCTGAATGAGTGTGCATGCATGCATGTGCATGTGTTAAAGCCGAGAGGAGTGTGCCAAAGCTACACAGTTTCATTTACTGCTTTCAGAGTGGAAGGTGTGGAGGAGCTGGAAGTGCTCCAACAAAAAGGCAGTTATTCACTAGTGTTGATTGGGGGGGGCTGCAGCCAGAGTGGGACAGTAGGGAGCAAGCGGGGGAGGAGGCGGCCAATTTCCTGAAAGTGCCTATATACAAAAGAGCATTTATACAGAAGAGGGAACAGGGCAGTGGTGGGGTTATACACTGGATTTCTTAGAACAGAACTGATGTTTCATGGTTATGAATAGTCCTTAGGGAGAGTAAAACTTAGAGAGATCCAGTATGGTTCAGAAAAACAGTTTTAAAACCCAACAGATAAGCAAGCAGTAAGACAACCTTAGCATTTTGTATTTGGTGAAAACAAGAAGTTTTCAGAATATTTCTGAGGGTTTTCCTTCCACACTCTGTACAAATTCTCCCACTTGGAGATAAACATTATTAGGGACCTCTATCCGCTTACTTGCGTAAAAGAGTATTTTTTTGAATTGCAGAAGAGTCAGCTTGGACTGAATCAAACTTAATGTTAATAATGCTGGTAGAACCTGGTTAGTAATGAAGCACGATAGCCTGTGTTTGGATAAGAATTACTACAATTTGGTTTTCTTTTTCTTCTTTATTCTCGTTGAATGAACAGATGAACTAAAAGGCAGCTTTTTTTTTTTTCCCAAGAAGATTCTGTACGACAGATTTATTGAAAAGCAGAACTGAAAAAATATTTCTTTATAGAAACTGCTTGAAAAAGAGAATATGTGAATGAGAATATGTCAATGTGTCTTACAGCAGGAGAGATCAGCTTGCATGCCATGGCATGAAAGATGATCTGGTTTACATACAGGAAGCTCCAGACAATTTTACCAAGTTGGCTATATTTGAAAAGTAAATTTCCTTGTTTAAAGAAACCTCTTACCTCCTTAGATAAGTCAGATTCTTAAAATCCTCTGAAAATATTTTTGCCTTTCTGTGCATTTCTTTTGAAATAATTTGAAATTCTAAGGTCTTCATGCTGAAAAAAGCGTTTGGAGCAGGTGGCTGTGACAGGAAAGAAAGGGTAGCTTTTTTGTGAGTTATTTTTAGCTGGGAAAATATTTGGGTTTTGCTGTCCTGTGATTTTAGTAGGTTGGAACGAAAGATAAAACAGTAACTACTGTGGGAAGATGAGGTGCAGATTTCACTGAAGGTTTTTCAGTCAGTCTATAAACACATTCCTGATAATATATTCCCATATGTAAAGCAGTAATTTAGAAGAAGCGTGAGAAAAGGGGGGTTAGTGTGTATGTGAATAAAGACTGAGATTGACAGGTGAATATATAGAACTGCAGCTTTTGCAGTAGTTTGCGTTGTCTGATTGAACATGGCATGAAAGATCACTGATCAAAATACTGAAAAATACAGTCAAATACCTGTGGATTTGTAGTTGTGCAGTGTGTGTGTGGCATAAAATTGACATTCAGTCTTTCAACTCACTAGCTCTGCTTCATTAAGAAACTCTGCTTTTTGCACAAAGAAAACTGATGGTTCACAAATCCAAACTGAATTCAGGGCTCAGGCTTTTGACACTTGAGGATGTATAATCTTTTAATTATATAACCACCGAAGAGGAGGTGGTTGATTTTTCCTTTCAGTGCAAGACTGAACGTCACTCTGATTTACCCACAAATTATGAGGCCCAGCCAGGGAATTAGTAGGTAAAGGTCTGTGACTAATTATGGAAGGAGTAGGAATGTATATTTGGACAATTACAAAACAGTTATTTTATCAAATTCTTTACATTTCAAGGCCAAAGCCAGCAATGTAAGCATAGTGGTTGATCTGCTGCATGCTGAAAAGTGAAAGGAGGAGAAAGCTACAGGAAAAATGCTGGTTTAATGTTGTTTGTTAGCAATGGCAGAATTTTCTGTTTTCCTTAAAGCAGAGATGCTCAGGTGCCAAGCATCACTGGCCAGGAGCTGGTAAAGGAATATGCCAGGAGCTCTGAAATTCAGTTGCAGTTTTGAGGTGTGACCCTTGGACCATGTGTTGGAAGGTCAGCCTGAATGGAAAGGAGGGTTGAGGACACAGTGGTAGCACCGAACATTGTGTGTGTTCTGACAATGACCTGGTGCTAAGTGAGCCATACTTCACTTCCAGTTACTTTATACAAGTGAATCACAGTATTTGGAGAACATTGGAATGTCTATAAAAGTGGATTTAATGGGTTAACATGTATTATTTTTTTTTAAATCACGTTCAAAGGCCATAGGTTTTATTGCTGTAAAAATGAACCATATCTGTTGTTACAGTGAAACCCAGAATCAATTTTGAGTGGCAAACTCCTGCAGATTTTCTTTTTTGTAATTAATCAAAGATAGAGTCTTTTACCTTCAAGGCAAATCTTCCTTTTTTAGCAGGAACTGGGTGTAAAAAGGCATTGCTAGAAGACAATAATTACTTCACTGCATTTTGTACTAATTGCTGGATATAGGGTACGCAGCAGTGTATCTGGGCTTTTCAGCTTCTGTCTTTGATCTCTGCATGGTCCATATTAGAACGGTAACATGAAACAGTTTTTCCTCCCCCGTTACGCTGCTTTGTAATATTAGAACAATCTTTGTATTCATCTGTATACCACAATGCTGTGGTAAATGTGTGCGTGTGTGTTAGTGTGTGAATGGCATCAATCTGTATTGCATTTACAGATTCCAACAACTGTCAAGATACAAATAACCCTGGCACATTTTCTTGTAGTTCCTTTTGCCCTGTTTGAAACAAAGTGCTTGATAAAGTCAAGAAAAAGACTCTAACATTTAACTACTTGGCATAATTTCAGTCTGATGGCGTGTCACCAGACCAAGGAAGGTAACAAATGGTTTTAGGCTTTCACTTGACTTAATTCCTTTCTGCAGTCTGAAGGAAATCTCCTATTAGAAATATGTATCATGAATATACTTTTTTAAATACTTGTCTATACGGTTAAAATTATTGTGGTGTTAATGGATTCCTTACATAGTATTTCTTCAACAGACATGATAATGTGTGTAGAGCTTCAAAAAACTTCAGTTTCATTCTAGAGGTTTTATGTTGTATATTTAGGAATCAACAGGACGTAAATCTAATGTCTCAAAGGAAAAGTAAAATAATAGCAGATACCAGGGTGAATGTAATATATAGCCTATGAAATGATGGATATTGTATTACAAACGTGGAAGCAGTGAGAGCCTGCATTGCACCTTTATCATACCTAGTTTTAAGTATCACATTTCATGGCAGAGAGATCTTGCTGCATTCCTACAAGTGCTCAGAGCTTTCATTCCACAAATAACTTGCCTACTGCTCGTAAAAAGAATTAGAAGATTACTGGCTTCATACATATCATGTACACAGCTCTATAGATCAGAGCCATGCTTAACAATTTGGCATTTTGTGTAATCCCTTCTACCAATTATTAGAATTCAAGATTAACAGGTCTAGCTAAAGGCAAAATGTATCATTTTAGTACAGAAAAGAAGGAAAAAGGAAGTAAGCTTATGAGAAATTAGAAAAAAAGAATTATTACTAACCGGGCACTTTAATGCTGTATCCCGTATGCACGGGGAAAGCATTGCCAGAGGTGGAAGGAAAAGCAAGAAGCTAACACCTTAATGAAGAAGGAGCAATGGGAAATTTGGAGGAAATAAGACTGTGGTACACATGCAAGTCCAAACTGCTAGATTTTTTTAATGTAGTTTGGACAATTGTATGTGTAATGAAGGAAGATACAGGAAATAGATAAAGGGATTGGAGGACAGGAATGCAACTGTCGTGGTATAGCTGTTGCAGCTCCATCTTGATGTGGGCACTTGAATCTCTCTGTAAGAGTACTGACTTAATTAAAGCTGCTAAACCTTAAGAGTCTGGAAGCAGCTCCGCATCTCCCCTTAAAAACTGGAAGAACAGTAGGTTTTATTTCCCTGGTCAAGTCAAGGTAACCTTTAAGATAACCTATCTGTGAATGGGTTAGGTGAGCACTCTCATTGCTTCTTCTATAGGCTCAAAATTGAATGTGTTGAACTGTTTTTTGTTGCACACCATGTTTTGAAGTCCATATGGAGTAGTTGTCTTCTGCAAAACATTTTGTACCCCATATATGTAGCAATCTGTTCCTTGTGCAGTTGGAGTAGATGAGGAAGCTAGGTGGTAATCTGAGCAGAGGCCACGGGATAAGTGCTAGCTGTAGCTGGTAGTTACTTAAGAGAATCACTGAAACTCTTAACAAGTTAATTATTTAGCTGCGATTGTTGAGTTGAATGCTAGATTGCTTTCAGAAAATTCCATTAATATAATACTTATGCAAACAAATCTTCTAATCCGTAGCGAACTGCAAGACTTACGTGTTTGATTTCAAGTAAGATACAGCCCCTTGAGCTATTTGGCCAATAGAGAGAATCATAGAATAATGGAGGCTGCAGGGAACTGCTGAAGGTCATCAGGCACAACATTTCACTTGAGGCAGAGCCAGCTTTGGAGGTGGATTCAAATGCAAAGTTAGATGAGGTTGCTTGGGCTTTTTCCAGTCAAGCTGATAGTGTCTTCAAGAGTGGTGATCCCACAGCTTCTCTAGCAACATATTCTAATATTTGATCACTCTTGCTATGAAGGTGGTCATTCCTAATGAGAATTCCCCTTGCTGCTGCTTGTGTGTGTTGCCCCTTGCTCTTTTGCTGTGATTCCTCACAAAAAAGCTTAGCTCTGTCTTCTGTCTTAACTATTCAGTAACAAATTAGTTGTATTGATTAGGTCAGCTAAACCTAGCACTTTCAGCTTGTCCTCTGTATCATGCGCTCTGGCTCCCAAATCATCTTAGTGGCTGCTAGACTTCAGTTTGTCAGCTCGTTTTTTGGAAACATACTGGGGAGCACAAACCTGGACACAGGACTTCATATATGGGAAGATAGTACTGTGTTTTTGATTTCTACCGGTTTTTTCCATCTTACAGAATTGCTTGTTGTCCTGGAAACTTTGTTTCCCCTTCTTCCTTCCAAGTGTCTCTTGATGACAGCATTTGCTATACAGTAGTACTAGGCACTTGGGATATTTTCTTTGAGGATTTGTAAACTATGTGCTATTATAATTGAGACAGAGATTAGAGATCAGAGAGCAAAAGTCAGTGAAACCCTGGAGAATCAAGAGAAATACCAGGGTAGGGGAAGAGCCTTGCACCTACATTTGAAAAGGCTGAATTCTTTATCAGTATTATTTCCAAATATAGCAACAGGCTAAATGAACGGCTTCTAGGGATAATGGGTATTTTGTACTAAATGTGCCAGGGATAATGTAAGGAAAAATGTAATACTCAAATACTAATTTTAATTTTTATTTCTTATGTAAAAGCACACATCATTCCTTTAATCACTAACAATTTATCATTTGGTCAAATCTTCTGTTAAATGCCATGTTCTTAAATGCTGTGTTTTGAGAAGCAAATTGCTTCCCCTCCCTCCTCTCTCTTCAGAGATTCACAGTCTATAAACACGTTTGGGTTACAAATAAATAATATGAAAAATACATTGCAGGTGTTATTTCAACTTTCTGGACTGATTTTTTTATTACAATTATATTAAAAATGTGGTAAGAGGAGAGCATTTCATAAAGAGGTGTGAAAGAGCTACTTATTTTTATGCTACTTTGTGAAACAACTTCTGTATTTCTTTTGCTGTACATCACAATAGAAGAAGTAGTAAGCTAAGAATAGTTTCATCTATTGCATAATGGCTTTAAAGCCAAAATGGCTTTTTGTCCTGTTTAAGGATTAATTTTTCATGTTTGCTTACTGGGCAGAAACTTCATAGATCCTGCAGCATCCAGTAGGAGTACTGTTTGTAATAACAGTTGCTTTATATGACCTCATAAGAAATTTGAGTGTTTAACTGACTGTTTCTGCATTAATAAATAGCATCAATCTGCATATTAGTCTTACATGTATTGGCATTAACTTATTTTGTTCTGTGGGAAATCTGGAAGTTAGAGGTTTTCATTTCTTCTGTTGGCATTGGTAGATTTTCTGAGTTAATTGTTTTTTTTAATGGAGGTACACACTTCTGTGGACACATCTCCATCATGACTGCTGAACAGGATATGCTGTGGGATTAGTGATGCAAATACAGCTGCCAGCAACTTGATTCTTTTAACCATAATACCAGCAAAAGCACAAGCCTTAAATCTGCTGTCAGTTGGCACAGTCTTGTTTTGAGCGAGGAGGAGAAACTGGGAAACCAGTCCTTTGAGAGTGTGTTGCTAAATTCATCCCATTGGGATGTTTTGTCATAAATTTTGTTTTTCTTCGTAAGATTCCCTCTTGGGGTTAGAGTTTGGCTTGCTTTGATTCAGTTTCATCAGTTGATTCCCTGTCACAATTCTGTTTTGTGGTTCATTTCTAGTGTTTGACTGATTAGCAATGAGAAGCAAACAGCCTGCGCTTCTTTATGGCGAGGTGAATTCAGTCTGAGGAACTTGAGGTCCAAAATCTTTATCACAGATCTGTTCAGCAGAAGCAATGTAGAGGATTGATTACACACTATAAAAGCAAATTTATTTTGCCCTACCTTTTGCTGAATTCAGTATTGACATCCGTAACTATACAGATCAGTAATGAAGGCTCAAAGAGCCTGTTTTGCATAGCAGTAGGGGAGACCTACATTTCACTTTGACACACAACATGCAAATGTTGGAGTGTCTGCAAAGTCCTGTTCATGGTGGCAGTTTATAGTAATGAGAATAAATTGCAGTAAAATGCAAGTTAGCATTTCATTTATTTGAGTGTTTATCCTTGAAAGGTTTGTAATTTGAAATCCAGGAATATATGCTAGGATGCATTTTACGTATCTGTGAAGGTCAGTAGCTGACCTGTCATTTCAGTGGGCCTGTAAGAATGTGATACCCTCAAGTCTTGATCCCAAAATGTTTACATTTCACTTCATACAGGAATTATTAAAGCACTGGATCAGAGCATGCATGGACAAGCTTCCACTTAATTAACTTCGTTGAGGTGTGTTGGAATATCTGACTTTGAAAAATGCAGAAATTACGTTGTTTTAAAACTTCAGGCTGTCATGAGATCTGTTTTTGCTTTTCCTCTGTTCGCTTTACCAATGTACTCTACAAAGAGAGTTTTATTTACAGAAAGAATAAAAATGTAGTTTAATATTAGCAAAAGCAAGTAAATGACACCAGTGAATATTTCAGCTACTGGCTCCAAGGCATATTTTTTCCAGCTTGCAACAGAGAAAATGAAATAATGTTTCTGTTCACTTAAAAACATTTATATTAAAAATATTAACTGAGTAATAGTGACCTTACTTCAGACACTATCAAAGAACTTGAAACAATGTATCATTAATTTGAGCAGGTCTGACCAGAAGTAGTGGATACTTTAGGAGGAATAAAGTTTGACACTGGTGTCTACATTTGTGATAAGATGCCTTCACCAAGCTCACAGCCTTGTCCTCAGTGCTGGAGATTATAGATACAGAAATCTGTGGTGCAAGACATCGCTGTCCTGGATGTATAATTAAACTAGCCTTTCTTTGCAACAACTGGTTGGTATTACAATAAATTAAAAGAGATGTAAGTAATGGTGGCTTTAGGTGTTGTTCTGTTTGTTGTGGCTTTTTACTCAATGCCAGACAGTATGGGAGGAGAGGGCAGCAGTATCATGGTGAGGCAAAGAGAAACTGGTGACATTTTTATTTCAGTGCAAAAATGTAATCTAACTAATCTGAAATTTAGTTTGGTGGTGTTTATTTGATGCCAGTGCAAAGTAAAGAAGCTGGACATTTATACTCTACATGAGCCAACAGCTGTAAAAAACAGTGCACTCAATCTCCTACACCTTGCCCTAAACAGTGAACTAAAAAAATAGATGCAGGTTTTAAAGAATCACAAAGCAATTGAGTCTGTAAGGGACATCTGGAGACTGTCTAGTTTTAGTCAGTAAATATATTTGCAACATTTTAAAATAAGTAAGATTGCTAATGCTTGGCTAAGTGTCGAAGTTCTATATCTAAATAATATTGCTTCCTGACATAGAAGAAAATGACAGTGTCACACACGTGATTTCTAACCAGATGATTCAATTTTACAGAAGAACAAGTTGGTAACAGTGTTGAAGACCTAATTTTTCTTCTTATGCTTTATATTCTACTAAGATTTAATGGCATTAATTAAAGAAAAAACATGTTCTTAAGATATGTGGGGTGGTAGGCCTTTGTTTTGACAGTCTTAGTTTAGGTTAAGTCAAAGATTTTAGAGCATTTTTATTGTTTTGGTTTGATTTTGTTTGTTTTTTTTTTCCCCAGTAAGTGTTATATAGAAATACTTTGCATACTTTTTCAGCTTTTTGAGCATTGGTTTTGAATTGGAGATGCCAGGAGTAGAGCAACCAAGTGGAAACAAACAGGAGCCAAAGCAAAACCTCCAACATAAAGACTGTGCATTTGGGTCTTGCGGAGTCTGTTCTGAATTGGCGGTAAGGGAGTAATGAAATGAAAGAGAGAAAATTGCTCAACCATGGATTTCATGGCTGAAAGTTTGGAGGAAAGTCCTGGTAGTTGTAATATGGATACGGAGGGCACAGGCTGTGTCTACTAAATATTGGGAGAAAAAATTAAAACTGAGGGGTTGGTTTATTTTTGCTCCTTATGGATGAGGAAAGTAAGGGAAATGCAAGTTTGCAGAGACAGTGGAAAAGATTACTACAGCCACCAAGTGCAGTCCTCCTGCAGAGGAGTAAAGCTATTTTCTATGTACAGCCATGCATTTAATACTTACAGTTTGTGTTTTAAAACAGGAAAACAGTGAAAAATTAAAAACTGCAGAAGAAATGAAGGGTGTCACTAGTGTCCCAGGCCTAAAGAACAGCGAGTATTTGATAAGTAGAATTTCTAGATGGCACATTTTCTTGTGTCTTATAATCTGCCTTTCAACATTGGTACTGAATAAAGAATATGCTAACCAGACACCTGAGAACTGAGTGCCCCGGGAATCACTACTGGATTTGTCTGTATCTGGCCTGTATCTGTGGCAGTCATCAGTGCCTCAGAAGTTTCTTTAGAAAGAAGACAGAAATCAAATTATGTATGTGTCAGGCAGGTGTCAGTTAGTTTCTCAGGGCAACCAGTGGAAGATACAGGAGTAGTATATATAAAGAAAGTGCAAGCTAGCAATCCAGCCTTCTTTCAACATTACACTGAAAGAGAGGTAACAAGGGACTCCTGTCTTGTCTGGCAGAAACAGACAGGGTGGCGTACAGATCAGCATTGAGGAGGACAGAGAACCAGAACTAGAAATATGGGAAAAACATTATTAACTACTTTCAAAGCCATTTTAAGATCACTCACAAACCCTTCTCTGATTTGAACTCTCTGAAACCTCTGCTATGGCTTTCTTTACATGCTATTCAAAATACATGTCCTTTGCATTTTGACAGCCAGGGTGCTACCTTGTCCTTGTATTTGACTTCCCTGTGCCTCTCATGCCAGATTGCCATCTTGTCTCAACTTCCCAGTTCATTGTATTCGTGCCACATGTATGCTAAACTTTCTTGTAACTTCCTCCCCCAACCCCAAGTCAAATTTAAGTCTCTCCAGTGCATTCAGAGTTCCCCAAGGCTGCTGGTCTGAGTGCTTCTCCTTCTGTGTTCAAGCCAGCAGCTTTTCTTTTGCATAGGTCCTGTGCCTACAGATAGTGTTTTTTTTAAATGAGTAGACATTCCTTTTGTCAGGATGGTTGTAAGAGCAATTAGATACCTCTTTTTAATCTGTAACTTTTGGTAAAGCTTTCAATTGTAATGGCCAGATTATTTTACTGGAAATGCTACTTGATTTAGGGAGCTTGGCACTGTTGTCTTGCTGCAGTTTGGTACCTATTTCTGAAGCTGAACAAAAGAATAGAGTGCCTGCATAACATTTGCGCAATGGGAAGGAATTACCTAAGATACACTTGAGAAGATTTGTGCAGCATTACTGTTGAGTGTGCAGGGACACTTGGTAGATACATAGGAACCTGATGTAGCACTGAAATGGCCTGCAGCTGAAATATGCATGCTGCATATTTAATACCACAGCACCTGTTGTTACATTCCAGCAAGGATAACAAATGGTGGCAGAGGAGTGAAATATCAAATGAAGTTCATGACCCTACTCTATGTGACTGTCATTTTCTCTGTTTAATATCCAGTGTATTTTAAAATATGATTCTTTAAGAGCAGTCTTGAAAAGTTGATCTTACTTTCTTGCTTATTAAAGCTGCACTGCTAATTAAAATACATGCAGAGGCTCTAGGAAAAAGGGCTTTTAAGAAGTCTTTTTAAATTTCTAAATCAGCTGCAGTCTGTGTATCATGTGATGCGCAGGGCATCTGTGGGAAGCACAAGCATGTAAAACCAGAATAATTTGTTGGCACAAGCTGCTCTCATGAGACTGCAAAACTCTGCACATGCATTTGTGTTGGAAATAGCATCTTTCCCTGCCTCAGTACACGGCCTTAAACTCCAGGTATTTTTTTTGGCAATTCTTCTCACCTCTTGATCAAAAAAGTACTTTGTTTTGTGCTTGTTCATGGTTTGTTTTTGTTTCTGATGCTAGAAAGTGGATCATCTTTTGCTGTTTGACAAATTTTGGACATTTAAATACACTAAGGCTAGAATTAAAAAGCAAAATCAGGAAGCATATAACAATATCATATGCATTTTGCAAACCTATTGACAATTACTTCTTTTGCACTTTATTGAGTAAAAAAAGGTGTTCCCAGTGTTGTTTGTTAGCTTTTCTGAATTAGCTGCTGGATGTATGCTCACTTTCAATATGAGAATGCAAATTAGACATACTGTGTATTTCAAAAAATGCTTGATTGGCCATATTTTTTTTTCCAAATTACTTGATTAACTGTTGCTTCAGTGTGACTTGCAGCCTCAGAGCTGACTTCCAAATCCAGTAAACCTGTTCATGCAATATTTCCCATGCATTAGGTTTGCTTCAGATTGGGTATTTTTTTCTTTTGAAAGTTTTCCAGCATGAATGTTAAAATTAGTATGCATTACTTGACTAACTAATGTTCTCATAGTATGTGCAGTTGGTGAAGATTATGGTGGGTGAGAATTTAGTACAATTTACTCTATTGTAAATAGAGTATTGTATTGTATTGTTCTCTATTATGAGAACTGTAGGCAAAGGTTACTTACCTTTATGAATGAATGCTTTGTATGCATTAAAAATTTTAGTTTAAACTGTTTCCTAGTTAAAATTGATATTCATATATAAATCTCCCTTTTTAAAAACAAGATGCCAAATAAAATATTTGCTCTCAAGTAAGGACCTTGTGTACCTGAATCAAAAAGCAGAGATATATGTGGAAGAAATAAGTCCTGTATAGGGCCCTTGTTGGGTTTCTTTTTTCTCCTTCTGCACTTACCTATTTGCCCTCTGGGTTTCCCACTGCTTAATGGATTTCTCAATAACCTCGGTGGCTGCCCTGATCTCCTCTCACCCCTGCCATCAGCCAGATTCACAGTTGCCGTCCCAGTGTCTGAAGAGTGAAAGCTGCCAGAGCGGTCTTGTGTGTCTGGGACAAGCTTCAGTTTTCATCAGTTTTTGAAAAGCCAGCACGGGAACAAACACTAGCAAATGCAGAGACTGGCCAATATGCTGAAATGGCCTTTTGGGAGTGCTGTGGTTTTGGAATGATTTCTACATCGCAAGGACTTTACCTGTGCTTTTAAAAAGTTTAAATTTAACATACCTTTCACTCAGGAAACTTTGAAGCACTTAGATAAGAATCAAAACACTGACTCTTCTGTTTAAAAAAAACCACTAAAACAACAAAACCAACACCAAAAAAACAAACATTCTTTGAAACTGTTACTCACTCACTTAGATTATTATTAAGAAGAAGCTATAAATCATGGTGGCAGCTAGGAAAATCAGCTTCCCTTACTCGTATCTGAAGAATTCATAGTTTGTTTCCAACCACTCATTTTTTAATCTTATCGTCACATAATAAGTACATTGTGAAAATTGTTACAGCCCTGGTAACAGGTTTATGATTCTGTTTCTGCCTGTTCTGTACTTCGGGCCTTGTTCGTTCACTGATGCTAGCTTTTGCAGTTTTTCAGGGTTGGACGTTTACCTTACTGAATTCATGTGTTTATACATGCAGTCATATGTTAATACACCTTAGTTTGTTTATTTATTTTTTTAATGTTTCTGGCCTTTATCATTTCTGAAAAGAAGGGTGGCCCTGTAAAGACCCAGAAAACAGGAAGCACAAGAAAAAGCAAAAATTTAGACATTTTTTTTATCCCTTGATACCTAGGTGATCTCATGATTTTAGAGGTGCGTGACTCACAGTCACATACACTTGAAGACTGTAGTGCTGTAACAGTCCCACTTGATTGCAAGTTGCCTCCTCCAGGGAAATGATGCATGCTTGCTCCAGAGGTCTGACTGAGTCTGCTGTTCGTACAGTGTGCGTGGGCTTTCAGCTGTAGCTCTCACCCGCAGTCTGTAGAGAGGCACACACACCCGTCCACACAGGATGCCTGGCAGGAAATCAGTTGCTACATTTCTCAGAGCTATCTGATAACAGTCTTCTGATCACTGGCAGAAGCGCTCAGTTGGTGCTGTCTCTTTTCTTCTAATCCCATGTTCGTTGTGCCCTGCCTAAAAAACCCCTGTCATTTTTGGACCTTGCACTCAGCGGGTACTAGTGCAGTATGTGGTACGCTAGTCACTAAAACGAGAACTGGGTCGCATGCAGCAGCATCATTACTAATGGATCGATGGTCACATTTTCTCTGCCACCAGGACTATTGTATCAACATATCGAATGTGTATGCTAGAAATGCAACTTGTGTCAGAAAGCTCTACTCTTAACTTGCCTGTGGAATTTAACATGGTTCACTGGAAGTTTTTACTGGATGCTTTTTTTTCTGGTCCTTCTTTGTCACAAAAAGCTTAAAAATAGTCAGTGACTCATTGTCAATGTACGTGAGATTGAATACACTCAACTGCAAGTGATGTTGAATCTACCATTGACTGATACCTTATGGAAAAACATTCTGCCTTGATTTAAGGCGGTGAAATAATCTGATTCAACTTTTATTTTTTTCAGTTTAAATAGCATTGAGAAACAGGGTATTGGGTAATAGGCATTTGCCAACATTACACAGGGAGGTGTACTCACTTCCATCTCAGGGAGAAGTCAGCATCATAGCCATAAGGAGTAGCCTTCTTGTACTTTTATACCAGTCTCCTGAGAGCTTATTAACTCACAATTCTAAATTCTCACTGAAAGTTTATACTTCCACCATAGTTTTAAGGAAAGCATGTGTAAGGTAAAATATTTTGGGGAAAGCACATCCAGAATGCTATGTGTCCAATATTTATTGAGTTTGACACAAAAAATGCTATTGTTAAACACAAATACTGTTTGTTGCAAAAATTAGGAAGTTTCATAATTTATAAGCTCCTGCTTTATTACCTGCCCAAATTCTGGGTCTACTGCAGGCCACCAGAAAACTGGTACTATTTCAGTTTATAAAGTGCAAGGATGGGACCTGTCAAATACAGTAGATGTAGTCAGAGATGTATACATCCTTGCCAGCTACTGTCATCGCTCTTAAAAGGTGACTACATACAGTCAACTCTGAGAAAAGAGGCTGCTTTTAGTTGCCTAAATGTGGAATTACAAGCTTATTTTTAGGTGCTTGTGTCTGAAATCATACTCAGAGGTTTGAAAGGGGATGCTCAGCTGTTTTCACGTTGAGAGCAGGGCACTGATGACATGTGCAGCTGTCAGCCACCCCTCACCAGCACCATGGGACCCGTGAATCGGGTGTCTCTGATACCTGCAAGGATCTGCATTTGCAGATACCGGGTTAATGTTTTAACCTCTTCTTAATGCATCCTCTGCCCTTTTGAGTCACAGGGCCTTTCTCCTCCCTCCCTTTCTGCTCATGTCCCGGCTGTCAGTTAGCAGTAACGGCTGCAGTGTTGTGCTGCTTGCTCAGCACTGCAATTTCCTCTCAGCTCTCTCTTCAAGGAAGTGAAACCACAGCCATGTCTTTCTGCACTCTGAGGTGCCAGAGCAAAATGAAGCACTGTAGGCAGGAAAGAAAGATAGCTCAGATGAGCTGCTGTTACAGTGAGGGGGAAAAACCCACGTTCACTCTGTGATAGCTTCTGACAGCGTTTCAGAGGGCATGATAAAGTGTGCGCTGGATTTAGCAGAATAAGCTTTGGGCCAGTCTTCACCTTGGGTATTTTGCCTCTCTTTCTGCTTTCAGTATTAGCAATTGCAATTCCATTTGATGAACAAGTAAGTAATGGGTTTTCTGTTTTTAAGGAAGCATGTGTGTTTGGTCTGAAGGAGCTCTATAATCTTACTGCTTAGACTCAGTTTTGTTTAAACAATTGACTGTGAAATACATTTTTGGTCCTTCTGCCATTGGTAATGAGTAAAAATCCTGATTACAAAATACAAACAGTTTGCAAGTTCCTTTTTAGACTGACTGAAATACTAAAGTATAAAATTTACGTATTTAGCAATTAAATTAGAACCCCTGTAATAAACACATGGAGCTGACTTCTAGTGTACTGCAAAGTAGGTTGAAAATAGGCTGCGATGGGACAGTTTTTAGAGAAATGCCATTAAGATTTTAACACCTCTTGTAAGTGAGCAATTCCTGATTTGCTTAGCCATGGTAGTTACACGTCAAGCTCTACTTTCTCAAATGTTAAATTACATAATGTAAGAGGGGCTTTGTTGAAAAACTAAAATTTTTAGAAAACTGCTATGTTTACAGTTTCTTGAAATTGTACTTTGCATGTTGTTACATGTAAATTGTTAGAACCATATCTGAGTGTGTGCCTCCCTGGAGGCAGGTTGTACAGATTTCTGTTCCATTACTGTGTGGCATTCTGTGTGATACAGTTAACATTTCATAAGAATATCTACAGCATCCTGGGAAAGAACATTTTAAAATACATAAATACTGTGTTGGAGGGAGGCTTCTCTGCAAATTTATGGAATGTACTTTGACAAAGTTACTGCTATTAGTACGAACATCTATCTGTCTTTGTGAAGTGTCATGAGCAATTAGTAAATTGGAAGGCTTTAAGAAATAAAATGTAGGTAACTTTTTCTGTTTTGGAGGAAAAAAGCTGTCATGCATCTGCAGATCTTTGCAAAGCAATGGCTGTTCAGTATTTGACCATCCTTTGTGATACTTTCATTATATTTATATTTATAAACACAAAAAGTGAATCAATTCTTTTCAGTTCAGATTGACTGCTTAGCCTCTTTAACGTCTTCCTGTTATCTTTGTGGTTGAGAAATGTGTCTGTCTTGTGATCTTGAGCGCTTTGCCCAAGATGGTTAACAATGGGTTCTTTGGTCTTTGAGTGTCCTCATGTAGTAAAGATTTTTTAAAATGCTCTTAAACACTTAATGCTTCAAAACAAATCCAGGTATGCACTGAAAGTCTTTAAGAAACAGATCTTCTTCAGAGTTTCTGAGATGACAAAAAAGGAGCATGTTACTAACTTTATCCAAGGTACTATTGAAGAAAAAATACAGATTTGTGTCTTATATCCTGAACGACAGGTTCATTCTATTTGCTAGAACCACAGGGGCACTCTGTGTCTGAACACACCCAGCTGCCCAAACACAGTTAAGAGGAAACCTTTTCCAAAGTTCCCGGTTCCAGAGACTTACTGTTTGGCATCTGCAGAGTTTGTTTTCATTAAAATAATTTTAAAAAATGTTTCCAGGCTCTGTGTTTGCAAAGCAAACCTTCCACATGTGAAGTAAATGTAAACAGATGCAGGAAAGCTGCAGCGTAAAGGCAGCCATCTCCCAGACCATTCAACCTGGAAATATGAATTCACGTGTGCCTTGGTGGAGAAGGTGTTGCACAGGGAATGTGCTGCAAACAGTTGTCACTTGCAACAGAACATGAGCAGTAACATTTCTGGAAGAATGTTTGGGGTCTTTTTAAATATTTGAAGAAATTACAAACCAGTTATTGAGTGTATTAGTGCAAGCAAGCATAGTTCTGGAGGTGGAAATCTGTTGTAGGATCTACTTTATTGGTCACCGGAGGAATTCTTTAGAAGGTTATGCTAGCAAGTGTTATGGCAATCCCTAGGCTGTTCATTTTTTGCTATTTCTGCATTAAGTATAGGACACAGAAGTGTCAATCTATACTGCTTTCCCTCTGAAAACCAGCTTCTTCAGTTTGCATTCAGAGAATTTCAGTATTGTTTGCTGACAAAGGATTTTTTGTATTATATTTTATATATAA
>NW_010182376.1:0-12305 GCF_000695765.1 Mesitornis unicolor | reverse complement strand
TCCCTTCTAATCCCTAACGTTCTGTGATTCTATGAAAACCAATGAGGCTGTAGCGGTAATTCGACAGAGTAACAAGCTCTGGGTTCTAAAGCAGAAATATAAGGATAGTCTGTGTGTCAGCCATCGTTACTTTTATATGCCAGAATGAGAAATTTGCAAAGATCATGATTTATTATCTTAATGTTACAGGTTCATGAAAGCTTTAAGTTATGCTTCATTAGATAAAGAAGACTTATTAAGTCCTATTAACCAAAACACACTTCAGCGTTCCTCTTCTGTTCGCTCCATGGTTTCTAATGCCACATATGGTAGCTCTGATGATTACATTGGCCTTGCTCTCCCAGTGGATATCAATGAAATATTTCAGGTATGTATGTGATAACTTACTGGGTTCATTTGCATTCTTATACTGAAAGGTGGTCAGCTGTTGCATTTTCATCAGAATAGATTAGATCTAGAGAAATGAGTTAAAACGGATGTGGTACTTTCAAGGTTTTGGAGAAAAGAATTTATTTTCTAACCCTGTTTACAGAAAATTGCTAGTCTGTTTTGTATTTTAGACAAATAATGTCGCAGGCTAGGTTAGAGTATTAAAGGTAGCATAAATACGCTGTCATAATATTTTTAGTGTTTATTTTTCCAGGTAAAGGAAACTCCATACTTCCAGAAGAAAACCACACCTCCATTTGATGACCGTGGAGCTCGGGTCTTTGCACCTGATGCAGGAGGTACTGGTTTTGTTCTTCTCCTGTACCTTTCTGTTTATTTGTGCATTGGGTGGGATGTTGGTTTATTTATTCATTTTTCTTTACGGAAAAGGTTGTTTTAGCTATTAAGTTTTGAGAGCTGCGTTCCGGATTCAGGATAGCAGGCCATTACTTCACTGTTTCAATTAGTTTGGGGTATTGTGGTGTTGCTTCAAAGCAATATAAGCATGGTCCTACTCTAGGAAACAAAGGAGGAATGTAAGCTAATACTAATCAAACACTGGTAGTGATACTGCATTAAAGAAAGTAAGAAGTTTAAGCTACGATAAAATATGTGTGCCACATATTGAGCTGTTACATTTTGACTTCCCTTGGATTACATGTGAATTTATAGGAACCAATAAAGTTGTTAGATGTGTATTTCAGAAAGCAAATTCTGTCTTACTGTGATGTTTCCATGACAGTCGATCAGCGCAGGTAATGCCTCTAATGCCTGGCTTGTTCTGGAATGCACTTCCTTTTTTACTCCAGAGTAGTTAGAGATCTGTAGGGTGTCAATACGTGTCTTTTCAGGAGGACAGGAAAAAGAAGCACTGAACTGGTGCTCAGGTAGTATAGGGTAGCTGTTGTCTTGCTTCCTAGTGAACTGAAACTTTATTACAAGCACTTGGAACACCAAGATAGATACACCTTACTGATTTTTTTTGTTGTTGTTGTTCATATATACATAGTATATAAAGCTGATGTGCCTGAAAATGTGTTTCTGTAGTTTGCTAAGCTTCAGGGTAAAGTAACTGTTGCTCAAAATTGTATTTGTTGGTATTTTCTACTCGAGGAAGAGCACGTCACTGAAGCGTTTTCGGCTTGTTTCTGCATTGTTGGAGTCTTACTTTCATCCTATTACAGGCACTAAGGTGCAGGTTTTTAAGTTGTGCTTCTGTGTTCATTGGTGCATGTGTCATTTAAAAATTGTTGTATATTGTTGTACTAATCTTTTTTGCTACTGTGAAAATGGGTATGGTATTAGTGTTACCTGAGTATTACTACTGTTGATATATCAGGATTTACCACATATCTTTTCACAGTATATGTGTATGGTAGGTGAGTTTAGAGATTGAATTCTGTCCTTTGCAATATTTTGTTACCTATGATGAGCCAGGACTAAAACACGATGTCTGCTTCCTGAATGGTAATGATCTTGGGAGCTTAAGCCACTCAAAAAAAAAAAAGAAAAAGTTTTCAGATCTTCACACATACATTCCTCAGCCCTAAAAGGCTTATAAGGGGAAATTCAGTTGAAATAATGTTGATTGCTTGGTTTTGGTTTTTTTTCTGATGTCTCATCACTTACCTACAGGTCTTCCATCAGGTACAAGTGACACTGTCAAAAGCCCTTTTCAGATGCTCCGGCAGCAGATCAGTCTCACAGAAATAATGAATACCAGCCGTTCAGATGCCTCTCAGTTTTTAGAAAATACAGAGGATACAGGGCTACAGGAGCACACAGATGAGAACTGCCTTTACTGCGTCTGCATTCAAATACTGGGTTATCAGCCTAACAGCAAAGTGAACTCTTCGTATAGTCGTACAGGTTAGTATTCCTTGTGGGGAAGTGTGATAAAGCAATGAAAATACTGAATTTTGTTCATCTCTAAAATTGATTCATCTGTAAGGCTTTTTTTCTGACTATTGACCTTGAAATTAATTATTCTTAATATGCTCACTGTACAACCAGTGGTGTTTCTATCGTCATTTCCATCTTTTCAATATCTAGTGGTGGTAGTATGACCAGGTACCTGCATATTTTTTAAATATTTCTAAGAGCTTATCAAAACATACAATTTGAAAGCCTATTTAGTAAAAAATTTAAAATGTCTGATTGAGATTAAGATCAGATTCAGAATTACTTTTTCCCAACTTCCTCTGCAGAGCTTGCAGTTACGTGCCTTTTTGCAATGTCTGTAATAAAAAGATAGTCCTGTAATGGATGCTAGTTAGGAGTCTTCACAATTGTATGATGGTAACACACACAGAGCACTGCTGGCAAGGGGCATGATGTATGAAATGTGAGGAATGACCCAGAGAGCTGAGTTTGAGCTTGCGTTCAGTATCAAGAAGGGATTGCAAATTAAATCCCAGCTGTAGTCTTCAAATAGCGTAAGGATGCAGCAGAGCCAGACTCATGTCAGAGGCACACAGACAAAGAATGGGGAGACCACAAACGTGCTGTGGGAACACAAATTCAAATTGAATGTAAGGGGAAACTCTTTGGAGTGCAACCTAACCTCGTTTTGAGATGAGACCTTCTTCGAGCAAGTGGTTGAACTAGGTGATCCCCAGGAGTCCCTTCAGACCTATGTTGTCCTGTGGTTCTGTTAGGTTGAATTTTATATTAATCTCTTTAAATCCAAAATGCCATAGGCTGTGGATCGTGAAACCTCCCAGAAGAATCGTACTTCTTGTATCTTTCTGCTGATGAAGTCAGAACTCTTTTCGTGACATCTGTGATAATTGCATGAACAAAAAAGAAATTTATGCATATGCAAGAGCATCTTTATTATGCTAGATAAAAGAGAGCTTGGGCATGTATCAACAAGAGCTCTGTGTATGATGACAGTTTTTAGGCTTCCGTCAGTGTCTAAGAGTTGATTATTTTCACTCAAGTATTTTAAGATTCAACAAAAAGTTAATTTTAGACATTTTGAGTATGATTTGTCCAAAATTCAACATCTAATATCCAGCAGTTTTGCACAGTGCTTAATGCGTCAGTGTCTTGCATGCTTACCATTGTGGTAAAATAAGAAAAGCATTTGAAGTGAGGAAAAGTGTGAGTAACAAAGATGCAACATCTTGTTTGTGTCAGATTTTCCAGACATTCCATATACCGACTGGTGTGGGCAGACCATACACAATCACTTAGATGTGCATTCCTCCAAATTTTCTGGAATTTCAGGCTGCAGTGATGCAGTATCCCATGGTTCAGCTAGCAGCACCAAGAGTACAGAACTTGTACTAGGTAAGTTTGAAAGCTGTATGATTATATGTAACTTGTAAAGTATTTTTTAGGTATTGTGGAAAAATATTATTGTTTATACATACTGCAACAAACTAATGCTCATTAATTATAAAGACAAAACGAAAACAAAGCCTCAAAACACACACACACACACACACACACACACACACACACACTCACACAAACAAACAAAAAAACGAACAAGAATAAAATCAACTAAAAATAACCCCTAGGATTATTTAATTGTTGTCCAGGAAGGTAGTTACCTTGTCCATGGTTACGGTGGATGGGAGAACATCCTTCTAAACTATTCTCCTTTTGTTATACAGCATTTCTACAGGCTATTAAATAGTCTGACATTACAAGCAAATTGATTGCCTTTTTTCCATTGTCATCAGCTTTTTAAAAAATTATTAAAACCTACTGAATTTCTGTAAAGATACTTCTTTTTTATGCTTGTGTTTTACATTTTGAATTATCATAATGTCTTATGAAGTAGCTCATTCCTAACAACTTCAGCATCTGATAGAAACAGAAGGTAATTACTCCCCTAGTTTGCAACATGATTTAGTGATAGAAACAGCACTGTGATTGAGTCCTACAGGTTTCTCCATTTATTAAATGATAGTTTTAAAGTATTTCCAGGTTCAGATTCCTGAAATTAGTGGGTTTTTAAGTTTCAATTTCAGTGGAAGTATTTATTGGCAGTTCAGAATACATACCTAAATGTATGTGTTTTTATGGAAGGCTAAACCAGACTTATGCAGCATGGGATTAGCACAGTTAAAGACTATTCTGTTTAAACTTCATGTGCCTAATATTTTTTTTCAGGAGTAAAATCAATCCCAGATGATACACCAGTGTGCAGAATTCTTCTGCGGAAAGAAGTCTTACGTTTAGTAATCAATTTGAGTAGTTCAGTAGGAACTAAGGGGCATGAAACTGGACTCTTGACGTAAGTTGAAAACATTTCAGATGCTTTAGCAATGTTTAGTGGCATGTATTCTCTAAGATCTCTGGGGTAGTGATTAACCTTATTTCTGACTTCTCAAAAAAATTGTCAACAGATATGACTGTGGGTTACTGGGAATGACTGAATGTAATGTAAAAGCTAAGCAAAGAATTTCCCATTGAATATTTTTGCTCTGTCTTTAATTTCTTACTTTTCCCTAATCTTTAAAATCAGTAATTCAGCTGCAGTGATACTTCATTACATGCCCAGTATATCATGCATCCTTTTCTAAAGAAACAATCATTTTCCTTTATTATTTCTGCCAAATAGTATATATCAGCTAAGCTGAATAGCGAACTGAAAGTAACTTCTTGAGAAACAGAAATCTGCTTTGAGCAAGAGTACAAGTACAAGAATTAATTTATAGAAGAAATCATGTTAAAATATAGAATATGAATCCAGGGACCAAATGTTACAGTAAAACCTGTAGATTTCTGAGCTACTGACATTGGAAATGGACATATAACTTCTAAAAGAAAGTAGAGAAATGCTCATTCTAGTTTTAAAAATGCTTACAGGTAATTAAGTTAGCTTTTCTGTTTTTTTATTACTGCTGTACATGTGTATGCAAATTCTTTGATATACTGTTCTCTTTCCATATCTATTATTTTAAGACTAGGTAATCTCAGTGATTCTGTACAATTTCCAAATTATATATTCAGTTTCATCTCATTAATATAGATTTCTTCAAGTTGTGGTACAAAATAATGCTGTCTGTTCTGATTTTCTTGCTTTGTCAGATCCTGAATTTATAATACCTACTACTGAAGAGTTCTACTTTGTTAATGATTACAGTCAAAATCTAATTGAAGTTTTTTTGAAACATGATGGAAATCTGTTTCAGACTTAAACTTTGATTTTTTTTCTGTTTTTCAGAATTAAGGAGAAGTATCCCCAAGCATTTGATGACATATGCCTTTACTCTGAGGTGTCCTACTTGTTAGCACACTGCATGTTTCGACTTCCATCTCGAAGGTTCATTCAGGAGCTGTTTCAAGATGTACAGTTCTTACAGGTAAGTGGAGGGTTCAGAGGTGTTGAATGTACCACCGTGTGCCGGCTGGGTACAGGTTGCATGATCTGAATAAAAGATGCATTCGGATACGTCTTAAAGGAAACCATTTAATGATGTCTAGTAAAATCTCTAACAACATTAATACTTCATCTGTCTTTTTAGATGCATGAAGAAGCAGAGGCTATTTTAGCAACACCAACAAAACCACCAGTAATCGATACATCAGCTGAATCCTGACCTCTGTCTCATGCAGTGCATTGCGTATAGACTTTCTGAAATCCTCAGATGACCTCTGACCGACTGGATAAAAAGCTTGGAGCATCATCTTCTAGACTGCTCCAGCAGCTACTGGTACCTGAAGACTGAACTGAAAACTTTTTTTCCTCAACCAATTACTGCCCCAGTCTTCTGAGCCCTTTGGGGAGTTATTAAACATTACCATAATTTTAATAATAGTAATTACCAGTATATGCAAGAGCCGAGCACTGAACACCTCCACAAGTTTTCATTTCATTTTCTACCATGAATTAAAAAAAAAACAGGACAACACGCAGAGACATCTTTTCTGATTGACTTCTGATTCTGTTCCAGAGAAGCAGAACGCTGCCTTGCTTTTTAACCCTTGGATACAAAGAATCAGAGAGATGAGGGTGCATTCCATAGCCAGCAGTGGGGAGCCACGCTGGACACCAGGGGATTAATGTTAGCCCTTCTCTGTTGGTTTTTTACTGTTTATAACACTACTTGGGGGGTTTGTAACTTCAGACAGAAAGAAAAGCCTCTGTGAAACTGAGGTTTCCTTTTAAGTTATTTTACTATTGCTATAGTTGTAAGTCATTTTATTAGCAGTCTGTCCAATTTCATTACATTTACATACATGTATCTTATCTGAACCAATTAAGGATTTTCACTACAGTTTGATTTTAAAAATAACAAATAATTTAAACTTAAAGTGCTGAAATCAGATTGTTTTCCCTGAACGATATGCATGTGTTTGCAGTTTCTACATTCATGCTCATATAGTATGAATGCTGGTCTTACTCTTAACTAAAATCCTTTAGAAAGCATGATTTATATCAGATAAATGGATATTGTGTAAACTAAACTTGAAGACATTTAATCATTGCTGCTTTTGTGAGAAGATATAATATGGGTGTTTTCCAAATTCCATGGAAACAGCCTTTTATAAAAAAAAAGCTTTATTTGAATTTTCAATGGATGAGTGATCAAGCATCAGATAGCGCTAATAATTGTAGTGAAAAGCCTTAAGTACCAAATTTTGGAGCAGCAGTACTTATAACTTTATATTGGTATTTAAGACTTGTTGCAAAAGTTAAATGATACAGTGACTGTTAATGACTGAAATAGTTGCCTCTGTCATGTTACTAGTGAGGTTTCTAAATTAGTGAGTCCAAGCTTAAAAATAAAAAAGTAAGACTCCCCGTCACTTTTACCGTGGATCTAAAGATTTGGAAGCCTTTGTACGAAGGTAATATAAATATATGCAATGTGTATATACAGTAGCATGGCCACCTTTGTTAAAATGCTTGTAATAGAAGGGATTACCCTTTGATTTTGATATAGGTGAATAATTCAGCTGGACTGTACTAAGTAGAACGTATTTTTATCCATTCACTTTTACCATTTTTTTATAACTGTCAAATTAATGCTTAAGTGATGATAAGTGAAATTTATCCTGATGCTCATAACTCTGTTCTTGCTAGCTGCACTACTGGAGATTTTAGTAAGTAGTCCTGTGAACGGTAAAACACCTTTCTTAGTGAAATGTAGATTTTATTTGCTCCTATTGGAAATTTCATCTTGCCACATAAGCACTGCTTTGCAGCTATCACTTCTCTTGAGTTCTTACGTGGACTGCATGCCATCAGGTTCTGGTAAAGCAGACTGTAAATTGCTGATCATAGTCAAATTTTGTTCCTAAGGTTATCATGAGTTCCCACTGAAAGAATGAGCAAAAAAACCAACTCAACTCTTCTATGGTCAGTGACACAAATAACGCATCTGTGTGTCAAGGCATGTTTGAGATGCTCTGAAAACACCACACCCATAAGTATTGGACTTCTCTGGTCATAGGAAATAAATGCTTCTATAAAACCAAAATGTCAATCACAGTAGACCAAATAGTGGTATAAACTCCAAAGGAAATAATGTAGTTTTCCCAAAAATGGGGCTAGCATATCTTATACAGTAGTTTCAAACACTACCTCAGTTAGGCTAGAGTATAAGAGATTTGTTTTAATAGTTAGATGGGGTTACATCAAACAACTCCATGTTATTTTTCTGCAGTTAGGGAAAAATAAACAAGTTTTATCACCTGTATTTAAAAAAACACCTTTGTTTGTTTGTTACCAGTTTAACCCATAGCACTTAATGTAGAAAATGCTATAGAAAGGCCTTTGAGTATAAAAAAAGTAAGCAAAAATGATGTCAATATACTTTTAAAATAATATCCATCCTGAAACGCTTGTATGTTCTAAAGTACTCGCTTGTGTGGGGATCCATGACATAGAAACTTGACGTACAAATTATGGCTGCAAATTTAGTTATAAAATGTGATTTTTAAATATTTTTTTTTATTGAAAGTGTATGAGTGTCAGTAGGTTTCAACAAGTATGCATCAAGGATGTAAAGTCTGTACTGTACATAATATACAACATTTCTAGAATTAATTTACTTATTTACATTAAGCTCACATTAATGTTTCATTTAATTGGCAAATGAAGGGATATTGTTATTGAAGGAATTTGATATTGGCCTAGTTATAAACTGTGAATTTCAGTAGACTTAGTTTTAAAAATATCCCTTTCAAAGTTCTTATTTTGGGGTTTTGTTTGCTTCACTATAAAACTTTGAAAGAAAACAGTAAATAAAACTTCTGCTTTTATTAACCCCAATAAAGAATCCTTCCGCTTCTCCTCGAAAGGTTTGCAAGGGAAGCTGACAGACCACCCGCTTCGTATTTTTCCAATCTGAGTAACTGGTGATACTGCCACATAAATGGTAAAGTACATAGTGTTCACTTACACTGTGTACAAATACAGTTTGGTTGCTGTGTCAAAGGAAACAGAGATTCAACATGCAAGTACAAAACACTCTGAGGCAAAAGCCTTTGTGGGAAGGAGGGACTGGCTGTGAAGCGACCACACTGAGTCCACGTTTGCTGTTTCATTTTCTCAGTCTCTTTACAGTCAGGGACTGCCCTTTCCAAAACGTGGAGACCTGACCAGAGGGCTCCCAGGCACTTCCCTGGGTGGGGAGGACAAAGCTGGGTGCTGTGAGTGTCCTTATTATGGAGAGAGGCACCTTTTCCCTGTCTGAAATTTGGAGATGCTGAGTGCTGCAGCTGTCAGACATCACTTGGAAATGGTTGGGCTTTGCGGTGCCTAACTTGTATGTTGGGCTCTTGGCATGCTGCGTTTGAAACAGTGGCTTTTGCTCACCTGATAGTCCTTATTTGACCTGACATAGATACCCTAAATGTGTTCTTAGGCGGTTTTGTTGTTAACTTTTTCCAAGACGCAATGAAGTGCTGAAGTATTCTGTACTTCAGAGTGCAGTGGCTTGGCACACCAAGGTAAGCTGCGCTTATAAACATTTGAAAAGTCAGCAGTGAGAATACCACTTGTCGTCTTGTCATTTTATTTTGAAACCTATGTAGTGCTTTTGAATGAGAGCTGTAATTTGCAGTTAGAGACTGAAAAAACCTATAGCACCTTTATGAGGTGCCTGAAGGAGGTAGCTATTCAAGAAGCGGGCAATAATCAAAGCCTAATGAGAGATGAAAAGAGATGTTGCTGCTTCTTAGTCTTTCTCCTGGACTTGCCATTTGGCTTTTTGGCCTGCAGGAGGCTGGCGTTGCCTTGTAAGCGAACGTGAGCTCAAGCTGAGAAATTGCAGTGGAAATGCTCGCCAGGCATCAGAGCAGCTTTGGGGATTCTGCTCGCCTGGCAGGACTGTGTAGAAATCCCAGTGCTTGGAGCATCACTGGGGCCAGTTGAAAGCAGGACCTGTAATTTTAATTTAAGTTACACTTGTATGGTCATGTGCTTATTAAAGGTATACTGGGTGAGAGTAAAATCAACTGTAAAAGACCTTTGGGGATATACTAGAAACCACGTTTGCATTTTCCAAGAAGGTCCGCATCTTCTTGGTTTTTGTTCAACAACTCATTCCGGTTGCCCAGATAGTTTTGTTTTCAGCAGATTTGTGTGTTCAGTGAAGAATGTGGATCTTCTTTGGACTATTTTTGTAATGTAGATGGACAGCAATGCCACAGCATGCAAAATTGCACATTTTGCTTGAGTTGCTTTGTAAAATACACTATTATTTGAGAAATACAATTTATGCCAAAAAGTCTAACATGCCACTTTGCCGCTGGTTAGGGCATTTTAGCACAAGATGCAATGTCTAAGTGGGGGAAAGGCACACGTTTTGTAGATTTAATTGAAAAATAGTTCCAATAGTGGGCTGTCAGCATCCCTAAAATTGCATTACAAAAGTTTATCTAAATTAGTCATTTTGAGGAGGGAAGGGATCAAGGAAAATCTCAAGACTTATCTCCCTGTCCCATGTGGTCTTTTTTAATTTAGTAATACGCTGCTACATATTTGGAGGTTCTAGTGTTTGTAGGTCACTGAACAGACATTGAAATCTGATTTATATTGTATACCTGTAACATAGAAAGAAGAAGTATTTATATATTTTCCGTAAGAATATTGCATTGAGCTGTGTATAATTTAAACAGAGGCTTGTCCCGAAATTGTATTGCCCACCTTTATTTTTTTTTTTTGTGGGGGTTTTTCCTGGTTTTTTTTTCTTTTTTTTTTTTGTATAGTGTGTACAGTTCATGTCAATGGGCATTAAAAGCCTCCTGAAGCGTAATCTTATCAAAGGGATGCATTGTTAATAAAATGTACTTAAACTTCTTGTAGTTGTTCTGGTCTCATATGTACCTCTCAGCACTAGAAATGGGTTGGAATTTTATTTATATTTCTAAGTTACTAATTACTAGCTTTTCAAATAAACATTTTTTGTCAAAAATGCATTTTACATTAATGCAGTGTAAGATGTTTCATAAGAACAGGAGTCTTCAGTAGTTGGTACACCATTTTTATTCTAAAAACTTAGCACACTGATACTGAGAATTAGTAATCTTCCATTATGTGATGGTTTAAACACTAGCATTTCAGCAACAGCTGTGAAAGCTGAACTATAAACAAAAAAAATGACAGGTTTATAATTTTGAACTCATTCAGCCATTAATGCAAGACAGATAGCTTAAATATGAAAATTGTACACAAAATATTTTCCTAATCTTTAGTTCCAGTGCCTGGCCTGTGCCTCGCGACTGGCACGAAGGCCTCATCATCCCCCTGAAATCCTCCGAGGTGATTTTCAGCATGGGTGGTTTCATGACATCCCCTGTCGGGGCCAACAAGCAGAAAGGTTTATGGATGGAGAGGAGCCGACCTTGCCAAGCAGCCTGGGGCCTGGTGAGGTGGTCCCTGGCATCCCCATCGGGAAGGTTCATCAGGGCGGGATCGCCCCAGGGCAGCTGAGGTGGGAACTCACCAGGCCAAGGTGTCCCACACCACCAGGCAGGCACAACTGGCTGCATCCCCTACCCAGACCTCATCTCTGCTCACTCCTGGGGCTGAACGGCTGCAGCCAAGCTCTAGCGATGGCAGCTTTTTCAAAAGCAGGAATCTGAATTTGCACCTTGTTCCACTATCCCCTCTGGCAGGAAGAACTGCACTTCAATGTGTTCCACAGGATGGTCTGACTTTTTCTGACTGATTCCCGTATCAGAATCCCTTAGGCGTGTAACTCTTGGTTTAGCATAAATTTCAAACCTTTTTAAATAAACAGTTGTTTAGTTTTTTTTAATGCATATCTAGGAAATTGTATCTAGGAAGTGGGAAAACAGCTCTGTTCTGTTTATTGGTCTTTTTTCCAGCGGTAAAGCTTTTGAACTACACAAGTACATATATGTGATGAAACACTTTGGAGAAGGAAATGTTCTATGATTGAAAAGATACTGTGCTATCAAACAAATTCAGTACAGTCATGTAAAGGAGGGAAAGTTTCTCTGGGATGTCCCTATTAAATAGCCTCAGCCTCCTCCCTCACCCACCTCTTCTCTGTAAATGGCAGTTACCCTGCTGTCTGAAAGGAAGGACCATGCTGCATATTTCTTTTTTCATTTCTCAGGTAAACCTCTGTATGACCTACACCTGGACACAGTGCAGCACGTGTTGACCAGATCCCTTTAACCACCGTTTGCCAGTTGTGTGCTGGTGCCTCGCCTCTGCCTGAGGACTGCTGCTCCCTCCTGTCTCAGACAGCGCCTGCGTAAGGTCCTGCTGGTTTTCCTGTTGCAACACAACTACTGGGCCCTACAGCAACACCTACAGCCAACAGTACAAAACCCAGATGTGGTTCACTATCAAAACCCATGTCTGCAGCTGCTTAGTTTTAAGGAAGTGTGATTGCCCAGTTAAACAGGGGTGAATCACAGAATCACAGAACGTTAGG
>NW_010182375.1:0-5785 GCF_000695765.1 Mesitornis unicolor | reverse complement strand
GGAGCTGTTTGAATCGGCGGCGCGGTGAGCGAGCGTTGATGGGGTGTTTAACGGTGGGGGACGCACACGGGGGCTCTGTGTCGTTGGTCACCCCGTGACACCCCCGCGCTGCCTCGGGTGCGACGGTTGTGTGTGAGGAAGCGGCCGCCTCTCGGTTCTTGGTGTGGGCTCCCCGGCTGAGCAGGGCTAGCAGGGGGCTACCCGGGTGCGACATAGGTTGTTCGGGTTCTCCGCGTCTTTTGCCCACCTTCTCCTCAAACGCGGTATTTGTCACTTCAAGAGAAAGCACATATAAAGTGGTCCTTGTTACGTTGTTCACTCCTCTCTCTCGTGTACAAATACCTCCCGGTGGATCACAGGAATGTAAGAGAAGGATTTTATTTTTTAATCGGTTGTGTGTGACGTGTCTAGCAAGACAACCGCATCACTTCTGAGTGGGTTTTTGGGATGCAGCCCGTGTTCTTCCCTACCTATTTAGTGATAGCTCTGTGCCTATGTGAAAGTGGGTCTATTTCCATATATTAATTTTAAATGTGTCTTTTGTTTGTTTTTAAACAGTAATGGCAAAGTATAAGAAATGGCGACGAAAACAGAGAGCCAGAGCAAAATTTCTAGTGGGAAAAAAAGGCAGTGCTGCAATTCCCCAGGGCTCAGGTTGTCCTTCTCCACGGTAAGTGGCTCAGCTGGAACTTTGCCTTTTAACTCAACTGCTGGGTTCACTGTTTGCTCCTGATGGCTCATGGAGCTGAGGTAACGGAATTGTGTTTGGAGCCTATCTACATCCTGGCATGAAAGCTGTGGAATAGTTTCATCCTGTGTACCTTCTAGTACGCTATCGTTAACTTTAATGTGCAGGAAACGCAATTTGAATACAATATGTTGCGAACAGGAATTTTTTTTTTTCCCTTTATCAAAATGTGTCTTGGTCTTTCCTGACCTCTGTGCTCACATTTACACTGTTGTCACCTGCTGTTGCTGGTACTTTTCAGGTGATTGGTGGCAGTTAACCGTTTTAAAGGCTGAAATTATAGATATAATAAGATATTATTATAGATTGTAAAATTATAGATATAATTATGGCTTCATTCTGAAATGTTCCATCCCAGGTCAGCAGGTGATCTTCCTCCAAACACGCCATCTGTCCCAAGCCATCTGTCCTCGCTCTGGTCATTAGCCTTGCCCAGTGTAAAAAATGTGGTAAAACCCTTTACAACAACAGCATCATTTTTGTATTGTTGGTGCCAGAACACGGTTGCACAGGTATGTTTTTTACTTCTCTATTTTTGCCAGTGTGTGAGATTGTTCTTAGCACTCAGATACAGGATATACAGTCAGATTTCATAGAAAGGTTCCACTTAAATTTGAGAAGAAACTTCTTCTCAGTGGGGGTGACAGAGCCCTGGACCAGGCTGCCCAGAGAGGTTGTGGAGTCTCCTTCTCTGCAGACATTCAAAACCCGCCTGGACGCCTTCCTGTGCAACCTCATCTGGGTGTTCCTGCTCCGGCAGGGGGATTGGACTGGATGAGCTTTTGAGGTCCCTTCCAATCCCTAACGTTCTGTGATTCTGTGTAATCGTAGAATGGTTCAGGTTGGAAACCCCCACCGATCCCACCCCCCCTGCCATGGACAGGGACACCTCCCACCAAACCAGGTTGTCTCACCACCCTCACAGTAGAGAATTTCATCCTAATATCCAGTCTAAATCTCCCCTCTTCCAGTTTAAAACCATTCCCCCTCATTCTATTGCTACCTGCCCTTGTAAAAAGTCCCTCCCCAGCTTTCCTGTAGGACCCCTTCAGGAACTGGAAGGCCACAATAAGGTCTCCCTGGAGCCTTCTCCAGGCTGAACAGCGCCAACTGTCTCAGCCAGTCCTTGTAGGGGAGGTGCTCCAGCCCCTGATCATGTTCATGGCCCTCCTCTGGACCTGCTCCAACAGCTCCAGGTCCTTCTTATATTGGGGGCCCCAGAACTGGACGCAGCACTCCAGGTGGGGTCTCACCAGAGTAGAGGGGCAGAATCCCCTCCCTTGCTCTGCTGGCCACACTTCTCTTGATGCAGCCCAGGATGTGGTTTCTGGGCTGCAAGTGCAAGTTGCCGGCTCATACTGAGGTTTTCATTGACCGACACCCCCAGGTCCTTCTCCTTGGGACTGCTCTCGAGCCATTCTCCACCCAGCCTGGATTTGTGCTTGGGATTGCCCCTACCCAGGTGCAGGAACTAAGCTGTAAATTTAGTTCTACCTATTGAAAAATCTAAAGTATATTTTGTGTTTGCTGTTAATGTCTAATGTGGACATTAAATGTTTATGTGAAGTGGCAGGGTTTTTTATTGGAATATTGGGGGATTTGCGGTGACAGAGAGTGTAGTCTTTCTTCATAGCAGAAATGATTGGATGAATTTTTCAGGTCAAATGTGAATTACACTTCAGAATTTGTAGTCAAAGTTAAAGTTGAATTAGTTTTGGGGATTTTTTTTGAGAAAGTCACTTCTTGTGTTCCTGCCAAGGAAATATTTGGTGAGATTTTGTATCTTTGTGTTGTGCCTTTCCATTAACTACAATGAGAAGGCCTTGCGATAGAACTTTCAGTAGTAATCATAGCCCTTCCTCTGGAAACATAACTTGGTGAAAATGCTTATCTGGTTTCTTTTTATGCTTAGAGTTTTAAGGTGGTGAAAGACACCATATTTCCATCACAAATGTACTTAAGGGAGCTAAATATGCTCAGAGAGCAGCTGGAAAAGTTGGAAGCCGAATTTTCCAGACTACAAGGAACACTCCAGGTCAGTCTCAGTCCCAGGGGGCAGGGTAACATTTTCTTGTGTAAGCACCTAAAGAACTGTGGTCAGTGCAGATAAACTGAGATCTTAAGAGCTTCTAATTGGGCAGCGTTTCACCTCTTCTTCGCATTCAGCATTACTAAACTGTGGTCACCTCATAGCCAGAGGGAACTGGTTTGCGTGTGAGCCTTGCAAAAGGCTTTTTATGTCTCTCTTGCTCAACTGAAGCCAGAACTTTTGATCTCTGAAATTCCATTTACCTTTGCTAGTGGAATTAATATTCTCTTATTTATATTGTTTTTAGATGAATGGTGCTGCAGCTTTGCCTTCAGAAAATTCTCTTTGTCAAAGGTGTAATAAGCCGGTTTTGGGTGCTCCTGTACAAGTGCAGATGGCCCCACCATCATCAGTGTCTGGGCCGCCCACAATACAGCTGCAGCCTGCGTCTGCTCCCCCTCCACCTCTTCCTCTGCCACCGCCGCCGCCACCGCCACCGCTGCCCCCACCAAAACTGCCCCCAGCACCTCTCCTCCTGAAACGGGGCAACGGCTCTAAAGCACTTCTGGTAGGGAATAAGGAGGTTCCTCTGTTTTTTCTCTCATGTCGGGGTTCTTTGGATCTGGTTCCATCAGGGATGGGTATCTCTGCAAAGGCTCGGTCACTTGCTGATTCTAATTTCCCTTCCAACTACCTTGGTTTTCAGGCTGTATCACTGAAAAAAGACGAACCGATGCAGATCTCTCTCAAAGATCTCCTGAATGTTAAACTGAAAAAGACAGACAGCAGCCTGAAGATGGACAAGGTAAACTGGAGGACATATGGATAAATGGATGATGGTTTACTGGGGCAAACTCCATGCTGGAACTGGTGTATTGCCTGCAGCGCTTGTTAGCCCCTCCTAAATTTCTTCAATAAATTAATTATTCTCTTCAAAAAATTCAGTTATCAGCTTTAAGTAATTCTTCCAATTCTGCCCTTGGACATTTAAAGTGAAGAAATTAAGTGACCAACTCTAATCCCAGCATGCAGGACAGTTCTCATTTTAGATCAAGGGCATGTAGCTTTATGTCTGTGCGTTACCAACAGATTTTGGGTATTCTTTTGCATAGCTGAAATCTTGTTTGCAGCAGGTCTGGGTGTTTTGTTGGTGTTTTTTGGTTTTGTGTGTGTGTGGTTTTTGTTTTTGGAGTTGTTTGTTTTTTTAGTAAATCTGGTTTTGTCCAAGGCACATTAAAATATCAATGTTTCAAAAAAGCATAAAAGCCATAAACCACGAAAGTCTTTCAGAGTATAAATGTTTAAAAGATTTACGGTCAGTGAAGCCTTCTAAAGTTTATTTGTGGTAACATTTATTTTCTCATTTTAGGCAGAATCACCAGTGAAGACACACAGGGCACTAATTACAGTCTCAGATCTACAGAGTGTTAGTCTGAGACCTAAATCCAAGCCATCACCTCATGTTACAAACGACTTAATGTAAGACACTTTCTTCCTTTCTTTGAGATTAGATTTTCCTGTTCTGAACAGAGATGAGCTCTGTTTACGGAGTGGAAAATAGTTTATTGTAACAGGTTGTTTTTTTTTCTTTTAGTACCCCTCTTAAAAATCAATTAGATCTTCGAAAACATCTGAAGAAAGTCAATATACAAAGGCAAGTTCCATTCTATTCTCTTGGCTTGTTTTTCTAGCAAAAAAAATAGAGAACTAATCATAATTCCCCTTGTTTCCAATCTTTTCAGGAGTCCTGGTGGCACTCCACTAAATAATAAAGAGAACATTGAATACGGATCTGGTTTGACACCAATAATGACACAAGCGCTACGGCGCAAATTTCAGGCAAGTCTCTTTCTTTTTGTAACATCAAACTCTCAAATCTGTAGAAGTTCATACTGACTCTTCCCCTACGGCGCAGTGCCATTGTACGTATTACACAAGTTACAATCTCTCCATAATTCTACTCCAAAAGCCCCAAGTACCCACAAAGAAGGGCGCTTGTTTTACTGAGTCCCCATTTGGATGGTAAGGAAGCTGCAGAATGGAAATGCCATTGCCCATCTTCCAGCAGGTTATTTGACAATGCTAGGAGGAAAACTTGCTTTTCTGATGGCTGTTCTAGTGCCTCAATGCACTAACGTCATAGTTCCAGTTTCCAAGAGAACAAAAGCTGAGGGTTAACAATGTCTTTTATTTTTTGCTATGTCTCTTTTCTTTTATGAATGCCAGTTTAGAATTGCACTATATTTTATCTCAGTCATAATTAGTGCTAGGTTCATCTTCCAGGATCTGACCCTTTTCTTCTTTTGACAGATGGCTCATCCAAGGAGTCCCTCACCAGCCCGGTTAAGTGCAGCAAACAGCTTTGATGAACCAGAAGTAGGTTTATGGAACAATGTACCTTAATTTGTGGTCAGGAAGCCACTTGAATCCCATTTTTCTCTTACTCAGGCCTATTATGTATTTGTAAGTCAATCTAGTGCATACAAGAAAGGGACATTATGAAAACCCTTTAGCAGATTTCTGCTTTTTAAAGGCAGCATCTTTCTTATGTGTCTCCATGTGGTTGCACCTTCTTTCTTAATAGGAAAAAAAAAAAAGACGTTTCCTATGTCTTTTGATCCCTGACTGCTGCTAAAGCAGGGACTATGATGTTCCCACCACTGGTGGTCCTTGTAATATAAATACATGTGTGTTTGGTTAAAGTCAAGTGTTGTTTTCACATATTTAACTAAAAAGATCTTGATGGTGAGTCTACAGATTCAAAGAAAAGCAGCAGTTTAGCGCTTTGGTATTATTAAAGTGAAAGGCTGCACATTTGCACAATGTGGTGATGTGGGTAAGAACGTGCCCAGCAGTTGCAGATGCGCGCAGCAGTTGCAGCACATGTCAGCTGTGGCCGGTGTCACATCGCCTGTCACGGTCACAGACTGCACCGCTTCAAGGCGAGTCTTGGTCAGGCTCCAGTCACGGTCAGGCTCACCAGCAGCCACAGTGGTGACAGAATCGTG
>NW_010182374.1:0-249 GCF_000695765.1 Mesitornis unicolor | reverse complement strand
GATTGCTTGTGCAAGCTCTGTTGCGATGCAGCGAGTGCAACAAGTGCTTCATGGTACAAGGATACTTCCACTGAGCACGAAGAGAGAGCGACACAGACAAATCCATCGTGCCTAGCCTACAGATCCAACTGCTTTTCCTTTGTCAAACCCACCTCTGACCAGGTCCAAGCCAATCACACTCCTGCAAATTCACATATTTAAAGGGGGTGCAGCACACATCTCTCTCTGGCACTGGCCCTGACCAGTGCG
>NW_010182373.1:7651-7979 GCF_000695765.1 Mesitornis unicolor | reverse complement strand
GAATGTTATAATTTTCAACTATATTGTTCCCTAGAGGCATCCTTTGGGAATAAGGCATACCATATAATATTTCATATGGTGATAATCCAGTCTCACTGTGTGGTTTAGTTCTTATGTTTAGTAATGCTAAGGGTAAACATTTCGTCCAGGGCATCTGCATTTCAATCATTAATTTTGCCAATGGTTGTTTTATTGTTTGATTCATTCTTTCTACTTTTCCCGAGCTTTGTGGGTGCCATGGGGTGTGGTATTTCTGCTGAATACCTAACGATTGACATAATAATTTTATTATTTTAGAAGTAAAGTGTGTGCTCTGATCAGAATCAAT
>NW_010182373.1:6215-6805 GCF_000695765.1 Mesitornis unicolor | reverse complement strand
GCCCTACAGAGGGCATACAGCTCACAAGCTTGAGCTGACCATGATGGACTCGGAGGCCCTGATTTTCATTTGTTTTTAATGTAAGTATTGAGGCTGGAAAAGGACGCGAAGTCCTGATCCATAATCCTGCATAATCACTTTCCTCCTGACTAAAAAGGTTTCTTTGAATTAACATATATATTGAAGACCTGGCAAATTCAGTTTTCAAAGGATCCGAATACAGGCCAGAAGTCATGGGGTTTTAAAGGTTTCTTCAGCCATTCTTTCATACAATATTGAATGAATTTTAATTTACTTCTTTTTATTTTCTGGGGCCTCTTTCATTCCAATTTTTAATCATTACCCCTAATGGACTTTCTAGTAATTTGCTTCCTTTTTTCTGGTCCTGGGTCTTCAATTTTTTTCTGACCCATCTAGGAATTTTACTGTGGCAATTCCTACAGCCCTTGGTTACCAGTAAGAGTGCCTTGCAGGGGGTTTAGGACCTATCTCACCCACCCACGAAACCTATAGGAATCGCTTCGGTCCTTCACCGGCCAAGTCCCTCGCGGGAGATTGGAACCGCGGTTAGAAGAGCTCCCCAATCGCTT
>NW_010182373.1:5872-6104 GCF_000695765.1 Mesitornis unicolor | reverse complement strand
GGGAGCTTATAAAATTTAAATTCTTTGCTTACCTCTACTCAGGTTCAGAATGTTGTTAGTCCTGACACAACTCGATCAGGAGCCACCAAATGGTGGGGTGCCCCCCCTAGATCAAGTTAGAATTCAGGTACCAAGACCATCCCAGACGAGCCCCCAACTGTGATAAATGATTTACCCTTAAACAGGATTCCAATTAAAGTTTACAGTTTATTAAGTGAGTAAAGGCAAGCAA
>NW_010182373.1:650-5824 GCF_000695765.1 Mesitornis unicolor | reverse complement strand
GGTTTATATTTTTTTACCTAATACATATTCATGGAATTTTGCAATACGCTTATACATATGCATGACCTATCCCCGCTTCATATTATAATTAGCTCTCCTCCCATCCGCGCCTGCGCAGTGTCCCCTGCTGGTGGTCGTGGGGGGGGTCGCAGGGGATGAAGGCTGTTATCTTCTCTTCGTAACCTCTGTTAACTTTTTCTTCTTGCGTAGACTTAGTTATTTCTTGGCTCTTGCTCAAACCACAGGACCGGTATTATCTCGCTTCTGAGGGAGTGTTTTTCCTTCTGGCGCCTTATGGGTTTTACACAACTATATACTCCGTTCTACTTGTTCTCAATCTGTTCTCTGTACAAGGACAGCTAAAATAGCCCCAGAGGTCCCATCTTCCCTATGACCTCCACATTGTTTTAACACGAATCAGACTGACACATCTCACACTTTGAAGAGGCTAGTATTTAGGATATGGGTTCTGCCCTCTTGTGCCTCTGTTAACATAAGAGAAATGGCTCTGCATTGGAACTCTTCATAGTTTAGCAGTGTCCCATTTGCCATATGATATTATGGTGTTTTAATTGTCACTGCTCTCCCAGCTGACCTTTGCTCACGTGAGACTGCATTTTATTTTTTTTTCCATAAGTTTTGTTGCATGTAGCTGTTGTTACACAGGGGCTTGAGTTCAACACCAAGTGAGAACACTGGTTGTCCTCCTTCCAGTTTAATGCAGTCTCAGTTCTATCTATCTGTGGAAAGAAACTGATTTCTAGTAGTACCCAGGTGGTGTGGCCATCATTGTTTCCTCCTGGCTAAGAATCTTGATGTCTTAGTTACCTTTTTCCATTTTTTGAGTCTTTGTTTGTCTTAGGTATTCATATGAGCATAGAGACCATAACATTGTTTGAATTATTGTTCTCCTTTATTTGTACAACCCCTGGCATATTGAGGACCTAGTGTGATGGCTTTTAGATACTGTCTCTCTAAATGCTCAAAAATATTCAGAAATGAACTAGGTTCACCATCTCACTTTATGTAAGCTGCTGAACAGTGTGTAGGTAATGTTGATGGTTATTGATTTTAAACTGGATTTGGCCAAGTAATCTGAGGTTTGTTACCTTTGATGTGAAAATCGCTTCATTTTGATCACTCCACAAATTGCTTCCCCTCCGCCCCGCCCCCATCCTCCACAATAGCTCTATCTATTACACCTAAGGGTACATGTGGAATTTCAGATATCTTCAGTGTGGATTCTTGTGAGTCTGCATTAGCTAGAATTTTTCCAGTTGAATAATATTCCTTAAAGCAGAGAGTAGCATTCCAAAAATAGCAAAGGCAAACAAAATGAGAGTTGGTGTCTGGATCCAATAAAAACAAGTCAATGAATTCAGTACAGGTATTTGTATCTTTTTTATATCACTATTTAAAGCTTAAGTTTCATGTATAGCTTTTTAATTTAAAGGAGTATAAAACTTAAGTTTACAGCTGTTTAATTTGCTCAACTAGTAGTAACAGTTTAGTGGTTTTTTGTGGGTGTGCTTGGTTATTGGTGTGGCTTTTTGTTTTGCCTTTTTTTTCTTCAATGTTTAGAAGGCAGCTTGCTCTCTTCTGCTGGTTAGAGGTTTATACTGCTTTTATTTTTATTTTTTTTTTAGGGTCACATTCATTGTGGGGGATTTGTCCCGGTTTGAGCTAAATAGAACTACTGATTTTACTTTTCAGTTAAGTCTCTTCTAAATGATTGTACTTTTCTGAAACTAACACCATGTTTTTCCAGACAGCGTCTGTTTCAACAAGTGATAGTGCTTGGTGTTAATAGTTACTATTAGGTAGGGTATGTAAATATAGCTCTTGCTTATACTTGTGCCTATAAAGACCAAGGCCCCTGATCCTTGTGCTTATAAAGACCAGGCCCCCTGCCACATCATGGGTACTGTACTGGGGTGTCCTAAGTGAGGTGTCGCACCTGCGGGGAGGAGTGGGCAGGACAGATGACTCAAAACTGACCAACAAGGTATTCCATCCCACATATGTCATACTCAGTATAAAGCTGAGGGAACATGAGGGTCAAGCCCCTTCTCTGGTCTTTTCCCTTGTCTTTGTTTATTGTTCTGCCATGGCTGATTTCTGAGCAGAACTCTGCTAGTTTGTCTGCCTTAGAACCTGATCCATGCATTCCTGGTTACAGCACTGAAAGAAAAAGAACTGACCAGACCTTCTGACCAGAAAGTCCCAGACCTTCAAGACCACAGAGAAGTCAGGAAAAAGGAAGACTTTGCCTCGGTTGAAGAGGACTGAGTTAGAGAACAGTTAAGTAAACTGGACATCTTGGGTATGTGAGAATCCACATGAAGTATCTTGACAACAAGCTTCTCCGGTCAGGCAGATTGACAGATCTTGCCACAGTGTAGCAGCCCAGATGGGCTTCCCCCCTGCACTGCTGTTTTTTTTTCTTATATTGCTGTAACCATCTCCATAGGGCATTTCCCACCATCCGTGAATCAGTATAGAGATAAAGCACTGGGCACATTTCTTGCTCAGCAATGTCCAAAGCCAGCTGGATGGCTTTCACTTCTGCAAACTGACTCGACTCACCTTCCCCTTCAGATGCTTCTGTGACTTGTCATGTGAGGAGGAAGGTGTAGAAGACACAACATGTGATAAACTGACCGCAACCCCCATTCCCTGTCCCCCTGCGTCTATCAGGGGAAGGAAAAGCCAGCAATGTGCCCTCACGGCCAAGAAATCTAATGGCATCCTGTGGTGTATTAGAAGGGGTGTGGTTAGTCGAGAGAGGTTCTTCTCCCCCTCTTCTCTGCCCTGGTGAGACTGCATCTGGAATATTGTGTCCAGCTCTGGGCCCCTCAGTTCAAGAAGGACAGGGAGTTGCTTGAAAAAGTCCAGCACAGAGCCACAAAGATGACTGAGGGAGTAGAGCATCTCCCTTATGAGGAGCGGCTGAGGGAGCTGGGTCTCTTTAGCTTGGAGAAGAGGAGACTGAGGGGTGGCCTCATTAATGTTTATAAATATGTAAAGGGCGAGTGTCAGGAGGAAGGAACCAGGCTTTTCTCTGTGATGCCAAATGATAGGACAAGGGGCAATGGGTGCAAGGTGGAACATAGGAGGTTCCATGTGAACATGAGGAAAAACATTTTCACTGTGAGGATTACAGAGTACTGGAACAGGCTGCCCAGAGAGGTTGTGGAGTCTCCTTCTCTGGAGACATTCAAAACCCGCCTGGATGCATTCCTGTGTGACCTACTCTCGATGATTCTGCTCTGGCAGGTGGGTTGGACTAGATGATCTTTTGAGGTCCCTTCCAACTCCAAACATTCAGTGATTCTGTGATTCTGAATTAGAGAAAATCAGTAGTGAAGTTGAGCCCTGGAAGAAGGGAGGGATGGGGGAAGGGGTTTTAAGATTTAGTTTTATTTCCCTTTATCCTACTCTGACTTTTAGTAATAAATTAATTTAATTTCCCCAAGTTGAGTCTGTTTTGCCTGTGATGGTAATTGCTGAGTGATCTCCCTGTCTTTATTTTGACCCCTGTCTAGTTGAGGAGGGAGAGTGATAGAGCAGCTTGGTGGGCACCAGGCAGCCAGTCAAGGTCAACCCACCATAGTTGCAAATCTCAGCCAGAGAGAGCTGCAGCTTAGTTATTGGAATTAGAGCTGGAAGAGTAGGGGTGAGGAAAGCATGTGTGGCTTAATGGTGTGCTTCCTACAGTTCGTGCTGAAGTGTGGATGTTTCCTGAATCTTCTTTTGAAGTATTTAACTACAACATGTAGTTTTCAGAAGAAAATTATGTTCTTTTCCTCCTAGAATGTAAACACTGTAACAACAACTCAAAATATCATAAAAACATAGAATATGTCAGGTTGGAAGGGACCTTTAAAGGTCATCTTGTCTAACCCCACTGCAGTGAGCAGGGACATCTTTAACTAGATCAGGCTGCTCAGAGCCCCATCAAGCCTGACCTTGAATTTCTCTAGGTATGGGGCCTCCACTAACTCACTGGGCAACCTGTTGTAGTGTTTCACCACCCTCATGGTAAAATTCTTCCTAATAGCTCATCTAAATCTACCCTGCTCTAGTTAAAAACCATTAGCCCTTGTCGTATTGCTACGTGCCCTTGTAAACAGTCCCTCCCCAGCTTTCATGTAGACCTGCTTCAGGTTCTGGAAGGCTGCTATAAGGTCTCCCCATAGCCTTCTCTTCTCCAGGCTGAACAATCCCAACTCTCTCAGCCTGTCCTCATAGGAGAGATGCTCCAGCCCTTGGATCATTTTTGTGGCCCTCCTCTGAACCTGCTCCAACAGTTCCATGAAATTCTTGTGTTGAGGACTCCAGAGATATCTGGTGAGGTCTCACCAGAGCAGAGTAGAGGGGCAGAATCACCTCTCTCAATCTGCTGGCCACGCTTCTTTTGATGCAGCCCAGGATACGGTTGGCCTTCTGGGCTGCAAGCACACATTGTTGTCTCATGTCCAGCTTTTTGTCCACCTGTACCCCCAAGTCCTTCTCTGCAGCGCTGCTCTCAGTCACATCATCCCCCAGCCTGTATTGATAATGAGGATTGCCCCTACTCAGATGCAGGACTCTGCACTTGGCCTTGTTGAACCTCATGAGGTTCATCTGGGCCAACCTCTTCAGCTTGTCCAGGTCTCTCTGGAAGACATCTTGTCCCTCTGGCATTTTCACTGCACCAGTCATCTTGGTGTCATCTGCAAACTTGCTGAGCGTGCCCTTGATCCATCTGTCTATATCATTGATGAAGATATTGAACAGCACTGGTCTCAGTACAGACCCCTGAGGGACATCACTTGTCACCCATCTCCATCTGGACATTGAGCCATTAACCACTACTCTCTGGATGCGACCATCCAACTAATTCCTTATCCATTGAACAGTCCACCCATCAAACCCATACCTCTCCAACTTAGAAGGATGTTGTGGGGAATCGTGTCAAAGGCCTTGCAGAAGTCCAGACAGATGACATCCATAGCTCTTCTCTTATCTATTGATGCAGTCACTCTGTTGTAGGAAGTCACTAGGTTGGTCAGGCAGGACTTGCCTTTAGTAAAGCCATGCTGGCTGTCTCGAATCACCTCCCTGTCCTCTGTGTTCCTCAGCATAGCTTCTAGGAGGATCTGTTCCATGATCTTCCCAGGCACAGAGGTGAG
>NW_010182373.1:0-590 GCF_000695765.1 Mesitornis unicolor | reverse complement strand
CCTCCCAGTCACTGGGGCCTTCCCCTGACTGCCATGACTTTCAAATATCATGGAGAGTGGCTTGGCAACTACATCAGCCAATTCCCTCAAGATTTTGTGATACATCTCATCAGGACCCATAAAATTATGTATGTTCAGGTTCCTCAGGTGTTCACAAACCTTGTCTACACTCACAGTAGGAAGTACTTTGTCCTCCTGGTCCCCGTCTTGTGATCCTTCAACTTGGGAGCTGTTTAGGGAATTGGTTGGCAGAATTCCTTGGGAGGCAGTTCTGAAAGACAAAGGAGTCCAGGAAGGCTGGTCACTCTTCAAGAAGGAACTCTTAAAGGCGCAGGAACAGGCCATCCCCGTGAGTTGGAAATCAAGCCGGCAGGGAAGAAGACCAGCCTGGTTGAACAGGGAGCTCTGGCTGGAGCTCAGGAAAAAAAAGAGAGTTTATGATCTTTGGAAGAAGGGGCAGGCATCACAGGTGGAGTACAGGGCTACTGTGAGGCTGTGCAGGGAGAAAATTAGAAGGGCCAAAGCGCAGCTGGAACTCAATCTAGCTAGTAATGTTAAGTACAATAAAAAGGGTTTCTATAAATACATTG
>NW_010182372.1:0-334 GCF_000695765.1 Mesitornis unicolor | reverse complement strand
TCTTGGTGGCAATCAGGATATCATCCACATATTGCAACAGTCTCCCTTCTTCAGGCGGGGCTTCCCAGGACTCAAGATCTTTTGCGAGTTGGTTACCGAATATAGTAGGGCTGTTTTTGAACCCTTGTGGCAACACCGTCCAAGTAAGCTGAGTTTTACGCCTGCTTTTGGGATTTTCCCATTCAAATGCAAATATTTTCTGGCTGGCTTCATGGAGGGAGAGGCAAAAGAAGGCATCCTTTAAATCTGAAACAGTGAACCAGGTTAGTTCAATACAGTCAATAAGGTGTATTGATTTGCCAACACCGGGTAGAGGTCTTCCGTTATTTTATTT
>NW_010182371.1:57049-66901 GCF_000695765.1 Mesitornis unicolor | reverse complement strand
TTGATCTACTCTGATGTTGGTAACAAATTAATTGTTTTTTTTTATTCCTTGTGATGAGTCTGTCTTTTGCCTGTGACCTTTTTAAGTGGTGAGAAGCCCTCCCAGTCCTTATTTTGACTAGCCCTTTTTTTGGGGCATCGTGGTGCTCAGTTATGCACTGGGCCTAAACCGCGACAATGATTTAAAGTGTATTTATTAAATCAGAGAATGTATTTTATGTATTTCGGCTTGCTAAACATAGTATGTTTTTTTGCTCATATATTAAGTCTTCAGATAATGTAACTTACCATGTAGATGTTTTGTCTTTAAGGATATGAAAAAAAGCAGTGATGTTTAGTGATAACAATCACTAAACCGAGTTTCTACCTGTTAATTTCCATTCTCTTTGTCTCTTGGCCACCTTAGACAAATACGCATTTGCCTCTGCTGATCAAGTCAAGAAGTCAAACCTGAGTAAGCAGGAAATTTATTGAGAGCTCTAAGGAGAAGAATTAGAAATATTTAGATTGATGCACAGCTGGAGATCTTTTCTGAGTAAAATATTCACATGGAAATATGGTAGGTAAGTAGCTGGACTGTTAGGAATGAGCATAAATTGCGAAAGGCTGCATGAAAGACTCATGCACAGGAGCCTGAGGAACAGCTGCTGTGAGGTGTTCTCTTCCTTGCGTTGTGAGTTTGAAGCAGGAGAGCAAATAGCTCTGATGGAGACAAAGCATGAGAAGTAGATGAGTTAGAAATGGAGACTATAGGATAATTTAAATAGTGAAAAAGATCTTTTAAGTTGCTTGGCTTTTGTGTTTGAGTGTCTTTTAGTTTTTGTCATTTGAGAAGGTTGTAACTGTAGGGATCTTATGCCCAGAAACAGGGACCAAAATGCAGGAGCATAATTCTTTTCCTAATTAGAAAAAGTGAGGCCTCTATCTGTTTGTTCAAGAAGTTCCTCAGGAGATATTAAGGAGAGATTCCCTTCTGTTGCTGCCATGGGTAACAAAATAGTTTTTGGGTTTCAGCACCAACTTTTAACAGTTGTTTCTCTGTGAGTTCTCCCTACTTCATTTGCTTGCTAAGAGGAAGAAACAATGCTGAGAAATTGCCTTCCTGAGGGTAAAACAGCAAGAGACAAGAGAATAAGAGCCCTTGGACATTGAGGATCATCCTCTAGGCAGAAAAGGAAATGCCTTGGGTTCAAGTAAAATAGAGGAGAGCACTAATGGCCACTGAACCACACACAAAGCATCTGCTCTGAATTTGTAGGATCACTTACAACTTTCTTAATTTCTGACTTAGCTGTCACTGTGGGTCTGTGAACTGACCCAGGCAACTTCTGTGTCTTATCTCCTATGCAGCAGTGAGGGGATCTTACTCTGAGATCCTTCTCTCTCAACTCATCCCATTTTGTGAGTTGAATCGGAGTCGTATTTCATGGTACATCTGTCAGCTCAAAGAGGAAGACACTGCAGTCAAAAGCTAAGTCTTGAATTGTATAAAAAGGAGATCACATATTCACTTTGAAAAAGTAGGGTGGTCTCATAAATGAAGGATTGGCCTGAGATGCAGTGCAGTTTCTGATTCGTTCTCAGGCTTCCTGTGTGACACTGAGAAAGTGATGTGACCTCTCAGACCGTGTGCTCGCTGCAGTGATCTGGGAAGAGCATTATATTCCTCAACAAAATAGCAGCTGGGAGGCTCTCCTATAAAGGTTTTCTTGCAGACTTTCAAGCAAGGGGATAATAACAATCCTACCAATCTGCACCAAGCAGTTTAAGTTGAAACCAAAAATTGGGAACTGTGCATATATTATGAGAATAAATCAATACTTGTGATAGACATAGACACTCCTGTGCTGGGGTCAAGGCCAGAGCAAGTTATGAATATTAGACAATACCATTTATTTATTTAGCAAGGCAGCTGTTGCTGCAGGGAGCAGTTTTGAGGACTTTTTTTAGCATTCTTGAGGAAAATGCTTGCAGATGTGCTTTGTGCCTCTACAGCCTGGCCTCCTAATGTAAAGGCACCTGTTGTTAAATCTTCAATGCTGAATTCATTAGACCTCATTAGGAGGGTGGAAAGCTTTGAAGAAAATCGGGTTTAATTATCTCTGTATTTTCAGATGCTGAGGAAGGTAATGCTTTAAACCTCATTCCTTTATTAAAGCTATTATTGTAATGATACAAAGCTTGTTGGTCTCATAGTGTCTTACACTAGCGTAGAAGTTTAAGGATTCATGGACGTTAAAATGAAGTAAAATCAGAACCTAAGCACAATATGTTATTGCACAATAGAGTACCGTAGATCCATGGTGGAGCAGGTATCTGCATGGGAGTTCATTGAGGACTCCATGCCAGAGCAGGTGGATATTACCTGAAGAAAACTGCAGCCCCTGGAGAGCCCATGGTGGAGCAGGTCCTCCTGACAGGGAAGTCTCCTTGTGGAGAGGAGTCCTTGCTGGAGGACGTTTATCCTGAAGGACTGCAGCCTCTGGAAGGACCCACACTGGAGCAGGAAAAAGTGTGAGGAGCAAGGAGTGGCTGAGAGGAACTGCTACAGACTGACCACAATGCCCTGTTCCCCTTATAGAATCTCGCTTTGCTGTAGAGTTGAGTCCTATATCGCTTTTTAATATGTTATTACACATTGTCTGTTTTAAAAATATTTACTAGTCTTATTCTTTTATTTTAGTTAAAAAGAATAGTGCAGATGAAATATTCACCTTCAATAAATAATAACTGGATAAACTGATGTGTAGGGAGCAATGGAATCTCATTTAGTCTCTTGTACTGCCAAAGTCTGGGTTGTACAGTCACCTCTCTAGCTGTCTCATCCGTGGGTAGGTACTAATTGAGGTTTTATGAAAACATCTGGCAGGAAGTGGCATCTGTACCAGCAGCTGATAATCAAGACAAAAAAATTAAACAAAACCCAACAAAACAATAGAAGAGGCTGAGAAAATATGAGGATGGATGGAGTGATGAGTTGCGAGTTAGAATTATTTGCAAAATTTTGTGAACTGGACATGATCCCATTAGTAACATGAATAGAATAACAACGATTTGTGATTATCTGTTGGGCAATGCACGAGCAAGAGAGCAGAAATTTTGGTCTATAATTCTAAAGCAGTTCTGACATTTTATGGTGTATTTTTATGATGTGCTGTGAAAGATGTGAAGAAAAACAAAGGGTAAATTTTTCAAACCTGGCTCCTGAGAGGGAACAGACCTGCATTTAGATCCCCTGATATACTTCGCCTACTTTCCATTAGTGATGCTTCAAATTCCATTTTAAAAGCTTTTTTTAATGTCTGTAGGTGAAAATTAAATATGGTGCTCTTTTGAAGTGCCGAGTACCAGCAGTGCCTCTGCTCAGGCAGTTGGCTGAAGCCTCTCTGTAGTCTTTGTGGAATGAATCATGTTGAATTGTCATTTGCAACCAGACGATAGAGGTTGTGATCTGCACTTACTAATGGTTCTTTGATGATTAACTTATTCAATTAGAGGAAGAATCTTAATTAGGGGTTTCCTATAGTTTTTTTTTTCCAAGTGGAAATTAGGAGCTATAGCTAATTCGTCTCCTGGTTTGTGGTACTGAATTCTTGAATGCATTTCTTTCTGGCTCTCAAGGTAGTCAAGCCACCGAACACTTCAGGATTAACAATCTCTTGTCACAAATAGAGACCCATGCTACGACTGCCCTTGTGATTAGCCATGAAGAACCATAATTCCCACAGCAGCACAGATTTCAATGGTGTTGAGCATAGAGGAAATGATCCCTATCAACACAATTACTTCTCTCTAGGTTTTTTAGAAATAGATACTTTCAAAGGGATCTATTAAATGGATAATTCTTAAAAGCCCAATTCTTCTCCAAAGTGCAGTTATTATGAGAGCAGAGAGTGTTTAACTGTCATATCACACAATGGAGGCTTCTGAAGGAAACACTGTTGAACGTGATGACAGCTCAGACCTGACCATCAGCCTGTATTATCATAACTGACACTCGCATAAGAACATTGGAGCTAAAATAAAAATGAAATCATGGCTCCCACATCCAAGAGGCATATTTGTGCTGAAGTGCACAGTAATGTGTACTTACACAATTTTGTAGTTACTGTTTAGGTTTTTACAAGTATATTTTGTCATTTAATATTTTTCATAGTTTTTTTTTTTCCTGTCAGATGGTGGAGGGAACTTGTGTTCAAGCTTTTGCTGGATTCAGAACTAACGTGTTTTTGACTATGGTTTGTTACTTTTTACATACACAATGCAGAAAATATGCTCAAAATAACTATTTAAAGCTAAACTGATAAAGTAAGCATCTGTAAATTGTCACAAATTATCTGAGATATACACAGTGCCAGCAAGGGTGAACAAGACTGAGATGAACAGGGTATATCTAGATGAATGATGACACAGAGTGATAATGTGCAGTAGGAGAGATACCAAGCTGATCATATGTATTGCTGCAACTGAAGCACAAGCAAATGAAAACAGAATCGTAACCAGCACTCTGAAATGGGAGAAGCAGTTTAATCCATGGTCTGCAAATGCATCAAGTACAGTAGGTAAGAAATTGGAGGATTTAGTTAAAGCTGAGCAAAGCTGCACCCTGAACATTGTGCAACAGGTACTGGTTTCAACACATACGTCAGGGTCGGTACATACCTACCAAAAGAACTGTAAGTAACGTTCCTGCATTTATAGCATGCCGTTGTGTTAGAAGTATGTGTTTCTCTGCATGCCATTTGTATTAGCATTTTAAGTGTTAGTCTATATATAAAAAATCTGTATGGTACATTTTTAGCTTGCAAATGAGGCGTTGCGTTAGGGCAATGTTCATCTGGAGGATCAGATTTTTCATGCTTCATTGCTTTCTGCTGGTGATTTCTAAGGTGGTTTGCAATGTCACTGAGAAAAGGTGCTAGATGCTGTGCTGTGATGCTTGTTTTGGGAAGTCTTCTGTTAAAACATTTGTTTAGCAGTCAGACTACAGATTTCTATCCATTTACTGAGAGGAAGTTTTGGCCTTCTAAATCCTGACTTTTTACTGGAAATAAGTATGATTTTATACTCTCTTTCATCCACAAAGCAAAGGAGTTTAAGAATAAGCTCAGATATGCACTGGTCTTTACTGGAATCCTTTTTTGTTACCTGGTAGTGCTTTCTTTTATGATTTAGGTCTGTGTCTTGGTCATCACCTGCATTGTTCCTTTTATTTCTCATGGATCCTTAAAAAAGAAGCGTTTCTTTTTATCCTATTGTTTCCCCTCTATGTTTCTTCTCCAATGTCAATTTATCTGGTGGAGATGCTTATTGTATTATTTAAGTGAAAAACTTCCTGCCATCTCCATGTACCTGTATGTCTTCTAGCTGGAGCTGAAGCAGGTTTAGTTGCAGTCCAGTCCAATCTAAGCAGCCTCCCTGTCATGGAATGAATCTCAGTGGTCTCTGAGTTTCCAACATCTCTTCTCTATACAACTGGCACTGTAATATGGAGAAACACTAGTTTTCTCTGAAAATTGTAACCTCCTATTCCTCTTTATCTCTTATCATCTGAGAGTTAAATGCTCTCCAGAAGAACTCTTGTTTTCCCAGAATAGTTCCTTATTTTACTGAATCTCTTTTCTCTTGTGTAATATGTGCCTAGGTTAGAATGTCACATCCTTCGTTCACCCTTTCCCTTCATTTTGCAGCTTTTCTCCAGGCATCCGGGACAGGCTGTAATCATATTGCGTCTGTTGGCTAAGAACATTTCCCAACCCAGTGCTGAAAACATTGTGCATTCAACTACAGGTATTTTTCATAAATACAGTCCATTTTGTTAAAAGATGACAAACAATAAAAGGTAAAAAAGTGCCTGTACTTCATATACCTTTGGATAAATACATTAAAAAACCTGCTAAAATAAGTGAAAGGTATAATGTTAGAAAGAAACATTAGAGGCAAGGAGAGTATGAAAACAGGAAAGACCATAAAAAAGCAGAAAGGGCAAAAGGAAAAGATGTTGAAACATTGATGGTTTATTAGTCTTGTTGTTAATGGTTTGTTGCATCACTGGTATTATGCTTTAAATTCAGTTTTGTTTTGTTTTTTAATTTGGCATTTCACTGTCCTGAAGTCTTTTAGCCACTACATCCTGGGGCACAGAGTCTGGTCTCTGTCTCACAACCAAATAAAAAAAGAATGTTTTTGAATTGCAAATATTTTCTCCAGAACCCAATGAAAATATATGTCCTTGTCCCTAGTGTCACGTCTGTCATTCTTGTTGTGATCTAGTCACCAGAGAGGTCTTAAGGGACAGTCTGTCTCTGCCATGTAGAAGTGCATCTCCCATAGCACATCCAAAAGAATAAGAAAAGAGAGAGGCTGCTGTCAGCTGCACTGAGGTTTTCAGGGGAATTTGCAGGAAAGGGACTGTGGACGTGGCATTATCGAGAGAGAAGTGTAAGGGTAAAATGTGTCATGAGGTGGAAGGGATAAGACAAAACTGCCACATGCTCAAGTCTATCAAAGTTTTACAAGAGAAATATTCAAGCAGTGCTAATGTTTGTACGAATGTACTGGTACTACAGCACAGAACTTGATGGAGTTTGTAAAGAAATTTTTGGTGACGGTTTTCCTGATAAAAGCATTTCTCAAACCACACACTATGAAACACAGGGCTACCAGGGCCCTATAGCCTCTTCCAAGCTTTTTGCAGTCTTTGATGAAGATGACATTGCAGACAAAAAAAAAAAAAAAGAGGCTTCTGACAAGTACAGGCTTCTGGTCTTGGAGTGTTGCACTGCCTGAATGACCTTCTGATAAACGGAAAGTGTTCAAAACAAAATCTGCAGATGGACACTCTGCTTGAGATTTGCAAGGTTGCGGATAAAGCAATTACTACAATTAAGTCTATTTGGTACTTTTTTACTCCCTTGTATGATTTGAAAGCGAAGCAAAAAGACTTTTAAAAATTTTTGTAAAGCCATTTACAAAAAATTACAATCTGCAGAACTTGAAGCCATAAACAATAAAGAACTTTCTACAGTACTGCTCCTAGCTCAGAACACTTTGAAGAAAAGCTTTGAAGTTGTGAAAGCATCCACTCTATTCTATATATTTTCAAACTGGCATTTTTTTATTCCCAAGTTGATTTAATTATTCTATTTCGAAATTTCAGTTACATTTAGAGACACAGTTTTAAAAAAAGTGAAATATAAGTCAAAAGCATAACAAAGCTATTTAACAAAGCATACTGATTGACTTAAACTGACAAATTCAGTGCACTGGAAATTTTGACATTTTACTGAGATTCAGTAGGCAAACATATTTTGATATCTTTAACATTTTCATGGGCTAGGGAAAAAAAATTCTGCCCAATCTACAAAAGAACAGATTTTGCAATCAATCATACATACATTAGCTTCAGTGAATAATACTGCGGAACAGACTGCAACAGTTGCATCCATTTCTGAATGTCATTTCCAAGCCATGCTATTCTATTTTTGGTTTTGTTGGTTCTCATGGAAGTGAGAAATTTGAAAGCAGTCTGCAGAGTTAGAAACAGAAGACACTGAGATTTCCATACGCACTTCCATCATCCAACATTTAAACTGAAGTCTCTAACTCTGTTTAAATGATTTACAGTCCTTTCTAGTTCACTGTAGCTGGAAATCTATTTAACTCTTTAGCTCATGAAGTGAAATAAAAAGTAAAAATGCAACTTTAACAGTTCTCAAATGAAATTAATTTTAAATTAATTAAATATTTTTATATCTTGCTACACAGTCTCTGGCCATGAAATCAGTAACAGTTAATATTCTTATAGCTATTCTTCAGTACAGCACTATGCAGAAATAAATCCAGCTCTGCTCATAAATGAAGTGTGAAGAGATGTCAGCTGGGTGGTGATGTTGCTCTTGCATATGCTGGTTCTGCTTCTGGAGTTAGTTTGGGATACCCTGGAGATCTCTGATCCCTGCTGCAAATCTCTGTTCCCTACTGCAGATGAGAGATGTGTCCTGAGTGAACCAACGTGAACCAAATACAGAACTATGAATTTTCCCATCCTTGGATCTATAGTAAAATGGCAAAAGGGGAAAAAAAAAAGGTATTGGGATTAATCGGGGCCTAACGCAGCAGAGCATTCTGCATTGTGTCTTCATTACACCATTTTTGCTTTCCTCTTTTGGAAGGTTCTTTCATATATGAATTTCAAAGAAAGATGACGAGGAGAGCTGGTAATGCACTTGAGCCACTGCAGCACTGAAATTCAAAGGCAAGGACACAGGAGGAGAAAGATTATCATCTTATTAGCGTAGGAGGATAAAGATTATCAGACTGCAATGATCCATTATTTATAGGAATGCTGTCCTTTTCTGTGCACTTCACTGAGGCATTTAATGTATTTGTGCTAGAGATTAACATTGATGTTATTTTCTTTAATGCCTGTTTTTAGCATATGCTATGCAGGTTGGCATTCAGGCAATTCAGCCAGAGGAGAAAAACAATAGTACTAATTAGGAATGCCAGTCATGGGTGTTATGAAATTCAAAATTGCCAAGTTTCCAGTGCAGTTTGGTGGTAATTATCATAGACTGTGGAGACAAGCTGTTCTCTGCTCCCTCTAAAGAAATGTAGAGTTTGATGGACTTGTTATCAAAGTGCTAATGCAAATCCTGGTGAATGGAATACTGTTTCTAGAGTAAGCTTTGGATTTTTGTAGTTTTGTTGTTGTCTTCACGGATCTGTTGCCACAGCTAATTTATCAGTAGTAGCACTTGCCTCTTTTTCAGTCCTGTTCATCACAGGATCTCTGCTTCATAAATTGTACTCACTTTGCAAATGAGAATTTTGGCATAATAAAGCAAAATTAATTTAATGGCATTTATCAGATTGATCAACTGAGCTGGACTTTGGGGTTGAGTTCCACCTGAGTATTGCTTTTTTTTCCCCTCAGAGAGTCAGAAGTCAAAGTTGCCTGCTGCTAAATTTCTGAGGAATGGTTTCTGATCTGGTCTGCAAGCTGCTCTAAGGCATGTACACTAAAATCTACACAGACCATACTTGTGCTCAGCACACTTATATTTGCTATACTAGGACTTTATCGCCACTGGAAAATTAATTATCTTCAACAAATTGAAGAAGTTGAAAACCACTAGGAAGGAAAGATGATACTCTGACACTGTTAGCAAGCTTTGCCAAAAGTACCCAGCTATTTGCAAGATTGGGCTTTGAGCCTGAAATGTTAAAACCAGCACATTTTATTAATAGTAAGTCCACTTAAAATTTGCTGTCATTATTTTTAGTGGAGAAAAGTCTTCTCAAAGTTATGCAAATCATAAGCAGTCTAAGGGTTTCTCTTGCAAAAGGAAAACATCAGGCTTGATCTATATTTGCATTTGAGTAATGCATTAAAAATCAACTAAATCCATTTTAATAATTGAGGTAAATTAGTGGTAGCGAACTGGGTTGTCCTGACTGAGGATGTAATTAACTTCAAACTAGGTAATTGTAAAATAATTAGAAACAATGTATGTACTCTGTCTTGTAAACATTTTATTTAAGAATTGTTGGGAGTTGAAATAATAAGGCTAGATTAGAATCAAGTATTGAATTCTGGGAACATTTGGAAAATAACCTGGAAAGAAAATATTCTCCTTTTTGATTTTCCATGTCAGGGAAATGGAAAGAATAAAGTTTCTTCTCGTGTTTACAGAGCTTTACTACCGTCCTCCTTTAGGACTTCACATCCTAAAGGAAGTTCTCATTTTAAGGATTTAATCCTAACACTGTAGCTGTCAAGAGCAAAAATTCATTTCCTTGAAACCCAGTGGCTGTGTGGCGTGGACTGGGACAGCCATAGCCCAGGCCT
>NW_010182371.1:13730-57018 GCF_000695765.1 Mesitornis unicolor | reverse complement strand
GTTCAGCAGAAATTTGTGTCCACAAATGCAGAGAGGGGTTTCCATAACCAAGTGTTCAGTTGCTGATTTTGATATGGACGAAGCACTGCTCAAACCACAGTTTTTGTGGCAGATTTGTATTTCCAGCATAACTGTTAAATTTCTGACATTTTTACTGGTACTAAGCTGCTCGAAAATAATCCGATAGTTTCATATTAAAAGGAACATAAATAACTTAGGTTGCTTGGGGCTATTTCTACAGCTTTATTTTAAAATTCCTTTAGTGTATATTTGTTGGCAAAATTTCAAATTATTAAAATGCTCTGCTTTAAAATATTGAACGAATGTTTTAATATAAAATTTGCAAGTCCTTTCTCAAGTAACTTGGGAAGATTTTGTTACTGGCAAGCAAGCAAAAAGTAAAAATAGGAATGTGCTTAGAACTTTCAGATTTATTTTTTTTCAGAGCTTTATAAACTCGCTTAATATTAAATTAAAAGTGCTGACATCTATTGCTGGAATGGAATTGGGAGACTTAAACTTTGGGAAAAATTGCCATCACTGTCCGTTTTAATGTAAAAGCAGATGACCAGAAATTTCTGCAATTCTAACTCTTCTAATATATGGACAAAATCCCTGAAAACAGTTCATAAGCATTTACTTTTCCTCAGATTATGGAAAAGACTGCAGTGCCACTAAGCTGAAATGTTTATTGCTGATGTGTTTATTTTAGTATTAATGCTTAAAAACCAATACAAATATCATCTTTTCATAGCCTTAGCATTTTGTGATTCAGAATGAGCGATGCTATGAGTAATGGTAATTCTGCTGATTGCACAGAATTGAGTATGAAATACTTTAATCAATGAATACATTACTGAAATATTTAAAGAGAAATACTCTGAATATTCTTTAAAGTGAAATCATTGGAAGGAGAGGAATGATTCAACACTACATAGATATTATCATGCTTGTGAAATAAGGAACAGCTTCAGACAGAATGTAGAAAACAATGAAGGTGGGACTCCTCTGCAGTAAATGAGCATTCTGGTCACTTTCTTCAAGCAAATGGACTGAGCTTAGCTGTGATACACAACTAGAAAGGTGTTACTGATGTGGTGTCCAGCGAGGACCAGTATCCAAATACAAATGCCAGAGGATGTATTGGGCAGGTTTTAAACTCTGAAGTTCTCTTTAGACTTCCATCTCCTCTGGGTTTGTGCAGTCCATTTCCATTGTCCAAGAACCTTGAAAAATCAAAATTACTGGACAATGATGAAAATTATGAAAAATATCTTTTGATTTTGATCAGCTCAAGGTTTATAATAGTGAGACAGTTTTGTATCTTTAAAAGTGTCATGTTCTGAACCTGATGTTTCATTATTAAAAGGGATTTATGGATGATATGGGGTGAAGACCAAAAAAAACCCACCCAGATTGCAGAAGCATATCTGACTGCACAAGGATCGTCTTTATTTCAGAATCATAACAATGCAGCATTACATTTATAAAAGATACAGCTTACTGCAAAATATGATTCTTTCAGGGCAATATTTATTTCACCTTAAATGTCCCTGCCCAAACCACGGCCATTGAGTTTGCATCAGAAATAAGACTGGTCATCACATCATTTAAACTAGAAGTACATGTGTTGGGATGAGCAGACAGAAAGAGATATACAGGTACGAAAATTTTAAGTTATAACAAGAGGAATGGTGGCAGCCAGCTACCCTAGCATTCATGATAGGCAAGCAATACAATAGCAGATCAAGTCTAAGTGCTTTAAACTGAAGACAATTGGCAATGCTCAAAACACAGCTGTCTTAATCCTAGTCAAAACTATCCTTTAAGCCAAATAATAAGAAAAACAGAAAACACTGAGGGCAGAATAGATGTATAAACAAAAACAGGAAAATTGAACTTGAATACCAAGCAATTTTTGTTTGTTTTCCAATATCACAAAACAGCAAATGCAATGTTTTTTGAAGTATCGCAGAGATTTCCAAGCCTGTACAACAGTTCCATCTGCCTTGAGATTTATGATTAATTACAACTGCTGTGAGAATGAAATACGGACACCTTTTTTCCCTGCTGTTTTTTAGTAAACTCAACTGATAAAATGCACGTAGGTTCTTATGACAATAAAATTCCCTTTGGTAATAGTGAAATAAGTGGATTTTACAGTAGGCTGTATAATCCTCTACTTGTGGAAATACGATGCAAGGAAGTAATCACAAAGCACTGATGTTGTGAAGATGAGCTCCTGGCATTTGCTGAACGGTATGGCTAAAACATTTTTTTTCAGGCTAATCTCTGAAGCAGTATGAACAAAGTAATCAGATTGAGATGAGAAAGTTTAAGTGGATCATCAATATGACAGGAAAGGTTTTGAGAACACTTCAAAAGATGGAAGAGAAGGGTATCTATTCTATTTCAGTTTTTAATCTCAGTTGATCCTATTGTGCTTGTCTGAAAAATGACCCATCATTTTTCTGAAGAAGAGTTCCCAAGTGAAACCGAAGTTGTGTGCTAATACAGTATAATCAAATGAGGTAGACAATTTTTTGGCTGATATAAACCAGAAATGAATTTGGTTACAAAAATGTATGATGAAAGTAGTTTTAATCAGTAAGTACAGATTTCAATGTTGAAAAAGAGTATTTCTGCCAGAATTGAAACATCATAATGATTCTTAGATCTAATGTTATAACTTGCTCTGAAGAAATACAGTTTTAGAGCAAAGTGACATAAGCTATATATATAATAATAATAAAAATACAAATCTAAATATAAGGCTAAAAGTATAATATATATCTTAGAAATGCACAAAGCCAAGTAATACGTTTTCCCTCTTAATAGGATCAGAAGATAAAGAATACATGTTTGAAAATAATTGCCTTTGTAATTTACTTCAGTTTGGATCATGATGGAAAGAGGGCTTAACAAATGTTTACTGAAGTTATTCCAATACATTTTTATCTCTGGTTTATTTTATTCAGTGATAGATGTGAATGTATCTTTCTTTAACCTTTCCTTAGGATTACCTAACATAATTCAGTTTTTGTGTGAGTTAAATCCGAAGCCTTTGGAAAACAGTGACTGCCTTCAGTGGGCTCTGGGTCAGATCCTGAGGTGACCCTGACAACTGTTTGACCAATGTGGCTTTTCCGTGCCTGAGCTTGCAGTGGGATATTGCCATAAATTTGATGGCATTTGAATAGAGAGATGAAATTTAAACAGGCGGTGCTTCAAGATTACTTGAATTATTATCCGAGCTGGTATGAGTCACTATAAGGAGTGGGGGCAGTTCCGCTCAGGATTTTCAGAATTACTGAAATGTACTTAGTGCCACTGATTTGCAGAGGTTGATGGGTGGGTTCTGGGTTTTGTCGTTTTCATCCAGATTGTACTTTCCTGCTTTGGAAGTCAAGTTAGGTTTCAGAGTTTGGTTTCTAGCATTGTGTAAAAAAAAAATGCCTAAAGGTTTTATAATTTATCTATGAGGAGCCTTTTCATTAAATTCTCTTTTAAGTCACAGTACTTGGTTACCATATGTTAACTTATGTTAAAAAATCAAGTAATCAAACAAGTACACACAAAAAACAACCCGAACTTTTCTTTCTGCCAGCTGCTTTCCAACTCGTGTTCTATCTCAATGGTATAATGTCTATTTCCTCTAATGCTGGTAAATTTATATAGTCACATGCTTTGGAGTCATCTACAAATATTATTTTATTCCCCAGCTGAATATAAGAAACCAGAAACGTTTCCCTCATTCCATCCCAAACCATCTGCAAGGTTCAGCCTCATCTTTGCAGTTTGTCTCCTGGTGCAAAAACTTCAGGAAACAACGTTGTTCTGTGATATGAATAAGCCTCAAGGATTAAGGATTAGTTTTTGAGAATAAGTCTTAGTGTATTTTAGGTTAGGCCTTCAGGCGCTAATTCCAAGCTGTAACACAGCGAGGCAGGGAATAAATTCAGTGATCTGCGACTTCCCTCTGAGAATACTCTGCCTCCAGCTTTCTCACAGTGAAAGATGAGATTTTGCTTGAGTGCTGTTTATATAAGCTTAACTTTCGTAGCCTTGCCTGAGAACAGAGTTCCTTTCGAGGCAACCAGAGGTAGGATGAAGGTGCTGTTACATCCAGATATATAAGTACATGACTAATTTCAGCAAAATGTCTAGTGCTACAGTTGTAGAATTAGGTTTGGTTTTAGTAGTTTGTATGGTAAAGGAAAACCAAATTATTAGGCTACATTTCTAATTCTTTTGCTTAGTCTGTAGCTGAAAATTCAGTTCATGTTCTCATTTCTGCATTTAATATTTAATGTTGAGGTGAACACTACAAAGTAATCTTCGTCTATTGGCCATTGTGGACTATGGAATTGGAAATTTTTTTGTCTTCTACAGAATCTCCTTATAATCAGTCATTCCGTTGTAAAATGCCAGTAGGGTCTGACATTTGGTACTGTTTGGATGTTCTATAGTTTGGATGTGCTGCAAAACCAACTTTTTAAAATGTTGATTTAAGTTTCATTTTTCTCTTATGCCACAAGAGATTGGAATTGAATTATCTTACTTTGATGTATTTTTGTATTTCTAAATGAGTATTCACAAAACATTTGTTGTCATATTCAGTAGTTTATCAATCTGCAAGAAAAGTAAGGTGCAATTTAGAAAATCTAATATATTTTAGGGAAAATGTGACCATGCAGAAAAGAGCAAAAAGCATTAGTCCATGCCCTTGAAAACATGAGTAGAAGTAAGGAACTTAAAATAGGTCTATTTAGTTCATGTATGCCTGAGATCACAGAATCACAGAACATTAGGGATTGGAAGGGACCTCAAAAGCTCATCCAGTCCAATCCCCCTGCCGGAGCAGGAACACCCAGATGAGGTTACACAGGAAGGCGTCCAGGCGGGTTTTGAATGTCTCCAGAGAAGGAGACTCCACAACCTCTCTGGGCAGCCTGTTCCAGTGCTCTGTCACCCTCACTGAGAAGAAGTTTCTTCTCAAATTGAAGTGGAACCTCCTGTGTTCCAGTTTGTGTCCGTTACCCCTTGTCCTATCATTGTTTGTCGCCGAGAAGAGCCTGGCTCCATCCTCGTGACACTCACCCTTTAAATATTTATAAGCATTAATGAGATCTCCCCTTGGTCTCCTCTTCTGCAAACTAAAGAGACCCAGCTCCCTCAGCCGCTCCTCATAAGGGAGATACTCCCCTCCCTTAATCATCTTTGAGGTTAATTGATGATGATCTTCTAATATCACTGTAAGGAGATCACTGCTAATCCAGAAGACAAAAAGGGAACAAGATCCCCGAGTAAAAGTAAAACCTGAATTCAGACAACAGAAAAGATCTAGATATTATAAAAGAGCAAGTAGTTTAGCCTTTGAACAACTTAATTAAGGATGCAATAGGCTCTCTGTTATTTGACATTTAAATACGGATGCTTTCTGCATAGTATGTGGCAAAACTCTGATGTTCTTTGTTATGTGTGAGTATAAAGCTCTGACAAATTTTATGAATTGAAACTTAACCCACATGCCAAAAGCTTTCTTGTTACAAGGGAATAAAAATTAAATTATGCAAATTTTAATTTTGTAAATATGAGTTATGCTGATATGCCCCACTCATCAATTTATGAATTGGCATGATTGATGATTCTTTCTGTACATTACTGCTCTCTGCATTTAGTGGGGTATTCCTATCTGAGTTTTAGCTGGTCGTAGATCCTTCTTCTCTGGCTATTTACAATAACTCAACACTCAAACAGCATCATCTACAGTAATATCCACTATTCTTCATGGAGTAAATGGGACAGAATTAGTAAGAACTTTTTACATTAATACTTTCTAGTGTGATACAAAAATTCATAAAGCCTTTAAGAATAGCTTTTAAGAACACTAATTGAAATAAGTGTTAATGTAATGCAGTAAGCCCTGTTCATCTTAGCTTTTTTAATGAGACTTTTTCTGAAAGCAGGAGTTTATAGCAAGCTTATAGCTTATTTTGTTCAGTCTGTTTCCCAGGAATATAAATGTTTATGTTCACAGACAGGTGTACTTCTCCATCAGCTCACTCTAAGTTATCCTTCAGTGCTTTCTCCATCCTCTCTTGTGATGTCTCTATCTACAGAGCACTGTAGTCACATTTGGTGACTCTCCAGATTGTCTCTGCCTTTCTGTCCTTCCTCCTCTGACGTTAAATTCCATAATCTCAGTACTACTTTAGCTAAGGCTGCCCTCAACCTTCACAGCAGTTACTAGCTTTTATTTTTGCTTGTAGCAAGTCCAACAGAGAATATTCTGTAGTTGTCTTACTGTCACCTATGCTAGGACATTTTTTTTGACTCATACCAGAAGTCTCCTGGTTTGCTTGGTCCAGCCCTATTACACCTCCAGGAGGCATTAAGGTGGTTACGGTCCCATACAAGGATCTGTGACTGCGAGGTGTTGTACAGCTGTGTGAAGAAGACTTCTGCTTCTCAGAATGACTTGGCGATAACATGACGATATTATCCCTATAGAAGATAAATAGCTTTTCTTAATCCATTCTTCTCTTCCTGGATCAGTGATAGTTCACCTACTTCATTGCAGATGGGCATTTTATGTGGCCCACAAGTTTCTTGTTCAGAATTCAGTGTGTAACTGAATTACACACATTACAAATTGTAATTACATTACAAACTGGAGTTTGTAACCAGTTCATTTTCCTTAATGAAGAGGAAAAAAAGGGGACCTACTAGCAGATGAAGGCTGATGACACTCCCATCCTTTCCTTCAAAATGTTTCTTTCTCTTGCTGCCATGAAACCACAGGTGATGCTGGAATGCAGCTCCTGTTCGTTTTAAGTACAGAGACATCATCTGAGAGGACAAGGACAGGAAAGTTTTACTTTAGGCTTGAGAGAGATCTGTGAAGAAACTCCATGCTGTCCTGCTCATTCTGTTCCTCTTTGATAAAGCTGGCTCCATTGATGCTGACACAAGCGTAGCGCTTCAGAGAAGGTTTTCTAGAAATGCTGTAAGAAAAGACTGACTTAGCTACTCATCTGTGGAATTAAAAATTAGAAGGAAATATGTTCTTGTAGATCTTGTATCAAAAAATCTGTGCTGTACACCAAACTCTACAGCTTTGATGTGTGGCGTACTGTTCTACTGCATGTGTTAAAGGGTCTAAGATAAATATATTTCAGTTCATCCACCTGTGTTTTATATGAGTGAAATACTAATACCTGAAAATATACTGACAATGTAAGTGTGATATTATCCTTCAGGATCAAATTTCAGAGCATGAGCTGTGATGCAGCGACTTGATGGGGAAGTCACAGCCCTCCCTGAGGGGCTCAGGGGTGCCTGTGTGGGCAGGGCAGGCTGGCAGGTGGCAGATCTCATGAGAATTTGGAGCAGAGGGGTAGCGGGGGAGCGAAAGGGGTGGTGGGAAGGCAGCAGCTGCAGCTGGTGGTGCCATGAGGAGCACGAGGCTGGCGAGGTACCAGGGCTGCATGAGGGGGCTCAGGGGCCCTGGGGGCCGAGTGTGAGAGCGGGGCTGGACTGGTGTCCCCGTGGGCAGTTTGAACCATGGGAAGGCGCCTATGGCTGCCTGCCCTGACCTTGAAGTGCCAGGTTGGGTAGGGCCTTGAGCAATCTGATCTAGTGGAAGGTGTTCCTGCCTAGACCAGATGTTCTTTGAAGGTCCCTTCCAGCCCAAAACGTTCGGTCATCACTGTTCTCATACTTCTCAAATATTCATGTTTTTCTAAAGAATCTGTACGTTCTAGCCCTTAGAATACATGAGATATTCCACTTGCAACACAGTAGTCACATACCAGATGAGGTGGTTTAAGCACTAGTTTGCAAAAGTAAAAGTAGAAACCAAATTAAATAAATACTACAATGAAATGAAACTTAATGAATATAAGATCTGTGACATGATCTTTCACATTTGTGAGGCTCCACTCGTATCATTGCATGAATAATCGGGGTTTATAAACTGGTATGGAACAGATAATGAGATCTTTCTGCACCTTGAGACACAAGATGGTGATGTATGAGAATTACGGTTCCTCTGTTCTGCAAAAGGTCGTGTGCAGTGGGAAGTGTCTGGAAGATGGAGAGGTGACTGGTAATGAAATCGAAACCTGAAAAAGCATAGAGAGTAAAAAAAAAACCTGACTGTTTAAGGACAGGTTAGCAAATGTGATTGAATTGAAACTTCTCTACCCAAAAGGATTTTGTCTGTCTTCCCCCGAGGTCATTAATTACCTTGGTTTGTTGTCCCTTGAACATCCTTGCTGCTAGTCATACTGTCAGGAGTAGGAAAAGCACAGTGGCTGCAAAAGAAGGAGAGCATAATAAAGTACCTTCCTATGTTAAAAAAAAGTCTGTATATTGCCCTGGGTGGCATGTGTGTATGTATCTGAATGCAGCTGTTAAGATGATTCTTGCCATGAGACCAAAAAAGCATGCTCAACATTCATCACAGGTTGTAAAGACTGTTAGCATTCCTCACTTCATATTTCATGACAAAAGACAAAGGAAAATATAGACAAGTCAGAAAACATTAACTAGCCATTACTTTCTCTTCTAGTGTAGATGCTTTGCAACAATTTTTCCTTGGGAGCAACCTACCTAACCCTAACTCTTATCTCATCACACCTTTCACTTTCATCCCACTGATTCTCCTTTAAAGCTATATACCATTAAGGTAATGTTTACCATAGGTAGAAAAATGTAGTTCAGCCCTCTACAACTGTGATTAATGTAGAACAGATTGTAAGCATATTGTTTTCATTAGAAAGCAACTACTGAATGTTTCCATTTAACTCACTGGCTACTGCAGTTGTTCAGCAGATGATATGAAATGTTTGTGTTCTGAAAATGTCTACTACAGTGACTTTTATATAACCTATTCCATAGCGGAAAGCAAAACATACCCTGCCTCATGGAGAACCAAAATAAGGAAATGAGTTCTCATATTGCTTAAAACCGTGTGATCTGAACTAAATGCACCACTTGGCGACTTTGTGCATATGTGGTCACATTTAGTCATGTCTTCAGTCACATGTTATTCCACTAATAGAATTACAATGTTTAGAATTTCTAAAATATGCCACCATGCAATGCACAGCCCTTCTGGCTCAAAATTAGGTCATGTGTTAAAGAGAATTATTTGAGATTATTTCTGCGAGACTTCTATCTATAGATAAATTCAGCATCATCATAAGTTTTATTTATCAGAAGAAAATATATGTCCTGATTACAAAGTGTTAAGGTAGAGCTAAATGTGAACCAAATGAAATTTAGAGACTGAACAGTTGAAATGGAAAGATAATAGCTGTGATAGATGCTAACCATGTTTTCATGTAAGAATTCTTCTTACTTATTGTAGTTTTCAAGGTGGTATTAAAAGAGCATTAAGTTCACAAGGCTAATGTCATTTTGCATTACTCCAATTAGACATGGTGTATCTCATTGTGATACAATTATTCCGTGACTATTTTTACTACAAAAAGACATTTTATGAGAATGATCCATCAGTTGCCATCATGCAGGATAATGAGGACTTGCTCTGATTTAACAGCAACTAGAGAAATTATTCCTCAGTTGTAAACTCAATGCCCATGAAAAGCAGCTTTTGCCACTCTGTGGCAAATTGCTGTGTTACTGTAGTTTGCTGTTGGCACATCTTGCTCTCCGTTAAATGTACTGAGTGTTTGATATCTAATTATGCACTTACAGGTTTTTAGAGAATCAGAATGCAAATAGTCATTGCAGACTGATCTCTTACTTCTAGCTCTCCAGATTATTTTTTTGTTAACTAAGGCACTACAGCAAACCACACTGAGAGTTACTAATGTAAATTAATTATTTCTCCTGCTGTCGTCTTTACAACTTACTCAGATGAGGGATTATTAAATACATCATGACTTGCAAATTTGCATGCATTAAAATCCTTATCATTGCCTGTGCACTGTTGGCCTCTGTCAGGGGTCCAAGAATTAAAAAATTATTGCTGAACCGTTTTAACTGGTAAGCGCTGATCAGTGTCCATATGGCTCTGACATACAGCAGAGTAGGTCATTCTGATCATAGACTCTCCTGATAGCATGACATCCCAAATGCTGCCCAGGACATGTTAATAATACTGCTCTTTTACAGTGATACTTTATAGCTACCAGGAAGAAGAAAATTGTAGGATGTGGCAGAATATATACATTTTTTAAATTTCCAGTTCAAACAAGTAAAGAAAGCAGATAACCATGGTAATCCAGAAAAATGTGGAAATTTAGATCTGCTGGTGTATATCTGTGGGGAGTTGAAGAAGTGTGTGAAGGAGGGGCTATTTGATTATTTATTTACCATTTTATTCTATTTTTACTTGACATTTTGCTCCTAAACAAAGACAAAAGGTTATGGAAAACTGAAAGCTATGAAAAGTCCAAACACATTTTATGTGTTTCAAATAATTTTGTTTTAACCCAATTATAAGTAATTTGAATTACGAATATTTCTATTTGTATAATAATTTTAGAGAACTCTGACATGAAGTTATTTAAAAAATAAAACGGAACCATTAATTGATAAAACGCTGACATGAATTTTTATTTTTATTTTCAAGATTGACATGTACTTATATAGTACTTTGACATAAAACAGGTGTGAAATGTTATCTTTGAGGAAATCTCAACTATTAGATATATTAAGCATACTGAAACAGACTTCAAGATGAATAGTTTGGTTTCATCAAAAATGGTATATGCATCAGAAACAATAGGTAACAATAAAGGAGTGAGGAGCCTAAAGTATTATTGGCCAGGTCCTTTAGTTGCTAAACAAGTTTTTGACTGTTTCTGACAGTTGTGTCCACATAAAATCATCCACTCACACATTTGCAAAACTGAAGAAGGAGGATTAAGGGACCTTTGGCCAAATATTTTATGAACCCTATCTTTGTGGCTTTTCTGCCCTCCATTTATGTTTTTGTACTATGTGCCTGCTTAATTCAGCTGAAAATATGAGTACACAGAACTATTAATTCTGATGTTGATTAGGAAGATCCCATCTACTGGAGTTTTGAGACAGATGCTGAATTTCTGCATGGTTGCAGCATCTGTCATTATTACTCAAGTCTTGTGTGTATGAGACAGGAATTCTTGAAGGTGTCTAGATGTTTATAAAAGGTTATCATCTCCAGGGATTGTTATAATTGTCTCATTGTTGATAATCATAATCCCTTGCCGAATTCCTATCTTAGAGTTGTGGTGAGTGGACTCAAGTCCAGTTGGTGGCTGGTCACAAGTGATGTTCCCCAGGACTGGGTATTGGGGCCAGTTCTGTTTAATGGCTTTATCAATGATCTAGAAAAGGAGGTTGAGTGCACCCTCAGTAAGTTTGCAGATGACACCAAGCTGGGCAGGAGCATTGATTTGCTTGAGGGTAGGAAGGCTTTACAGAGGCACCTGGACGGGCTGGATTGATGGGCCAAGCTCAATTGCATGAGCTTCAACAAGGCCAAGTGTCAGGTCCTGCACTTGGGTCACAGCCACCTCATGCAATGCTACAGGCTTGGGGAGGAGTGACTGGAGAGCTGCCTTTTGGAAAAGGACCTGGGTGTGTTGGTTGACAGCTGGCTGGATGTGGGCCAGCAATGTGCCCAGGTGGCCGAGAATGCCAATAGCATCCTGGCCTGCACCAGGAATAGTGCGGCCAGCAGGAGTTAGGAAGTGATCGTTCTCCCCTTACAGGTGAGTCAGCACCTCACTTCAATTTTGGGTCCCTCACTACAAGAAGGACATTGATGTGCTGGAGTGTGCACAGAGAAGGGCAACGAAGCTGGTGAAGGGTCTAGAGCACAAGACTTATGAGGAGCAGCTGAGGGAACTGTGGTTGTTTAGCCTGGCAAAGAGGAGGCTGAGGGGAGACCTTGTTGCTCTCTACTAACTACCTGAAAGGAGAGAGTAACGAGGTGGGGGTCGGTCTCTTCTCCCAAGTAACAAGAGATAGGGTGAGAGCAAATGGCTTCAAGTTGCAGCAGGGGAGGTTTTGATTGGGTATTAGGAAATATTTCTTCACTGAAAGGGTTGTGAGGCATTGGAACAGGCTGCCCAGGGAAGCGGTGGAGTCACCATCCCTGGAGGTATTTAAAAAATGGGCAGATGCGATGCTTAGGGACATGGTTTAGTGGTGGCCTTGGTAGTGCTAGGTTTAAGGCTGGACTTGATCATAAAGGCCTTTTCCAACCCATGTGATTCTATGATTCTATAATTGAAATGTTGACAACAAAGAAACTGAAAATACTGTTACAGGTTGTTTGTTTCTTTCCTCTTGTCTTTGTCTTCTGTTTTTTCTTCCTTTAAAATGTTAGAAAATAATGATCAGGGTCCACTGGGATATTTGCATTTGTATGATAGGTAGGAGAAAGGCATTTTAGGTTGAGATTTGAGATCTTGTGCATTATGGTAATGCAAGTAAATATTAAGACTATATTCAAGGTCCTGAAAATTAAAGTAACTTGGTTACTTCAGACTTTATTCTAAAGACTTTTTAGTCTATCACTAATTGAATCCTAATGTGAAATTCAAGGGTTTTGTTTCTGTTAGTTGTTGAACTGACAGAGTAAGAATAAAAATTGAGAGCAAAAACTGAAACTCATGCTAGATTCTGGGAAAGTTTCCATTTTTCACAAAGCATAACTGACAGCCGTGTGTCTGAACTATTCTGATCATCTGGGATTTTAAATGTGTGGATCTTAGAAGATGGTAACAGCTCTCAGCAGGGTGGCTGAACTGTGTGCAGGCATACATGTGTTCATTGAATTCAGCTATTTCTTCCTGCATGCTAATAATTTTGAGACAGGTTCTTAGATTACTTGATGAAATTTTAGCACATACTTTACAATATGATGTTTAAGCATGTTTCTTGTTCCCTAATCATTCTACCTACTTGCTACCAGTTGGATGATATTTCTTCTTGGTCTGCAGCTGAATGAAGCATTAGGGAGCAGCACACCTACTTTTAATTAAGATGGTAATATTGATGAAAATTTTAATATCAGTTGAAGATGTTGGCATTGCAGTAGCATCAAGAGTTCTTCCTGAGATTTCTGCCCCATTGCTTCAAGTAGTCTGTGTGGGTAGAAGTTTGTGTCTGTAGAGGAAGTTGGACTAAGTTAATGTTGGGGTTATTAATATATCATTATTATTTCTCAGGGTGTGTGTGACAAAATTGAGTAGGGTGGACATGTAGTACATTATCAGAGAATCAGGATTTGGTTTCTATTGCTCTGTTAGATAAAACTTGAGACTTGAGCATATTTTTCCCATGGTGAAAGTAAACTTCATTTTACAGTGTTCGTTGCAATAACACGCTCCAGTCAATTATATGTGAAACCTTGGGGATTTTGTAGAAGCTGAGTTTATATTATTCCTCTAATAAAGAAACACTAAACAGTTAATAAATATATCAGAAAGCTTTCCAGTGCACTTTGATTCCTTGATAGCAGCGTGTTTTGTGTCTGTAGCTACAGTATTCTACTGGGTGAAGATAAATGGATTTCATAATCTCACACAGGGGAGAAAAGTGAGACTGGAAAAGATTGGAGCTGCATGAGCTGGATAACTTAACATTATAGCTCTGAGAGGCAAAGCTCTAAAAAACCATTAAGGACATTACCTTCTTGACTGAAGATTCAGAAATTGATGCACTGCCTTCAGTCCTGTTATATTTTCAATCTTTCATTAAGTTTATATTATCTTCCACCTGGCCATTATAAATTGTTGGTCTGAAAAGAGATAATTTGTCATAGTGTGTCTGTTATAAGTAGATTCATCTTCAAAACAACATTATCATTTCCTAAAGATTGGTTTTAAATCCATCAGCAGAATATGAGCTAAAGTACATTGCATTATTTTGACATATTATTCATTGAGATCATTTCCTGATGGGTTTGTGCTTAATATGTGGAATTATCACAAAGGAGAGTGCTCGATCCTTTTTTGGTTTTAAGAAATACCGCAACTGATGATTACAACTGTAAAAAAAAATGAAGTTAAGCTCTAGTTTTGCAAAGTAGGCTCATAAATTTCTTTTGTCTGAAAGAACAGGTGCCAGATCACTGTTTGTGAGTATTGCTACCATTATGAAAAGATTTCTTACGAGGATAGGGAAAATCTGTCTTACAGTATGATGCATTTAGTGACGTATGTCCTGTTTACCACTTTTCCAGCTAATGGCTGAGCATATCCAGAGAAATAGAAATTGTCAGATGTGGCCAGCCATCCTTTAAGAAACACCCAGCACTTTTAATGGCTTTAAAAATAATGAATAGTTCATTATATATTAATCACTGGATTATAATTTGTGGTGGGTTGACCTTGGCTTGCCAGCAGGTGCCCACCAAGCTGCTCTCTCACCCCTCTTCCTCCTCAGCAGGACAGGTGGAGAAAATAAGATTAAAAACTCTTGACTTGAGATAAAGGCAGTTTAATGAAAAGAACTCAAAGGCCACATGCAGAATCAAAGCAAAACCAAAGGACATTTATTCTCAATTTCCCATCAGCAAGCAATGTCCAGTCCCTTCCTGGGAAGCAGGGCCTCAGTACCTGTAGCAGTTGTCCATGACATGGGGAAATCCCCAGTCTCCTCTGACAGAGGCCAGCCCTGCAGCCCCCACTGCCCAAACCTTACCACTACACCCCACGCAGATTACATGGATCATGTGCTCTTGGATTAATCAGAGATCAGCAATTAGTTTGAAATTGTTTGTCACCACTCTTAGAGACTTTAGAATAGTTCTGACCACATTCAGTGCCATTTGAGAGATTTCCTTTTCTTGTCTGTCTACACAAATATTTTTGTCCATTAAGTTTTAATGCTCACTCTGGCGAGAAAGATTGCCAAATGGCCAGTTCTTTAAGTGCAATTTTCCCATTATTGCCTAAGGATTTATTATATCCCTCTATTTTCTGTCCTATTGGTACATAGAGAACAGAGGGAAAGTCTGCTTAGAATGAGGATGTGGTATAGAAACACGTTATTGAAACACGCTTGTGGATCTATGCAGTTGACAGTCTTCACTGAAAACATTTTTTTAAATAAAAAATTATCTTTCAATAGTTTTTTTTAGTTTTTAAAACTTCCACTTTCAAACTTACTGTTTTTAACCACACAAATAAAATTCAGAAATCATGCAAATTTTAAATAATTGCTTATGGGGAAATAGTTTGCTTTATTCTTTTCCAAAGAATCCCCCAGTTTCTTACCTCATATTTTACTAAGGGATCAGAGAGACACCAGAGTCAAAGTAGAAAACTTCAGGCCACATAGGCATTTAAGTTAGGAGAACCCCTGGAGAGTGCAATAATGGAGATTGCAGAGAAGAAAAAGGTTCATCAAGAGTAGAAATTTGGACATGACCTGCCAAAAAGTGTAAAATAAAGTTGATAAAAGGCTCAAATCCTACATATCTGGTTTTCTAGCTGTACTATAATTTCAGAGAAAAGGTAAGACAAACCAGACTTGAGGGATATTGTTAGTGATTCTTTCTGAAGGTTTTGAGTTCTTTGTATCTGTGTTTATCTCAAAGGAAAACACTGCTTTTAGGGCCGATCAAAATTCAGATTTTCTATTGCATGGGAAATGTTTATATTTCAAAATTTGTTTTCATTCTGAGTTGAAAAGATTTTTTGCTGCTAAGTTTTTACCATATCTTAACGGATGCATTTCACCGTTCCCTAGGTAGTAGCAGCTGGTAACTTTCTGGCCCAGTGAGTTTCCATGCTAGTGACTCAAACTGCTTCATACATCAGTAAAACCCTTTTGGTGACTCTCATTTGGAAAGACAAACATGTTACTGTCAGAAGAGCTAGCACGATGGTGGACAAGGCTAAACATAGCAAGTGTTCTGAAGAGATCAGTGAGAAATCAAATAGATAACTTGCAGTATTGCCAGTAGTAACTTTGCATTAAGTAGAAATGAAGAATTGCCAAAGTCCCTAGAAATGCTTCTGTCATCTGTGTTTGTGTTTACAGCTGGTGGTTACTGAAAAGAATTGGCATTACGCTTACCCTGGAAAATTCTGCAGCACATAGGATCTTCACAGATGTGGTGAAATATTCTGAGCCTGCATAGAAGTGGTATCATTAGTCCTTGTCTTCCCCTTGTGCACTGTGAAATATAGAGGCAGCCGCTAAATGGGGAGAAGTGTGCCGACATCAGCCTAGGAGGTTTAAAAAATAAAGTGAAAATATGGGTCATATTTTTAAAGTATGTTTAAAAATGGGTTGGGCTAATCCAGGGAGTCTTTTCTTACAAAGACTACTAAGTTTTACTTGATTGTTTCCTGGATTTACTTGGCTTGGAAGGCACCTCAGGAGGTCATCAAGTTCAGCATCCTTTGGAGTTAGATCATGTCACTCAGGATTGTATCGAGTTGAGTTTGAATTACCTCTAATGAACAGACATTCCACAGACTTTCTGGGCAACACATTTCTAATTATAGAGAAATTTTTTCCTGATAATTAATCAGAATATATTCTCTTGCAACATATACCTGTTGCCTCTTGGGCTTTTGCTCTGTGTGTTTGAGGAGAATCTAGTTCTTCCTTCTACATGACCACATCTAAGGTAAGACCAACCCGCTTAATTTTCTAACTTCAGGCTGACTAAACTCAGTTCTCACAGTCTCTCCAGTCTCGTGCTGTAGCCCTGTAACCATCTTGGTGGCCCTTCTCCTCTGGACTCACTGCAATCTGTACATGCTTAGGACAGGGAAGACTGGATCAGGACTTGGTGCAGCCTCAAGGGTCACAAATATAATAGGGTTAAAGAGAGAGTAGAAAAAATAATTTGAAAGGGTTGTTAAAGGGAGTGAAGACAAATCTCAAGTTGTTCAAATATCAAATGTCAATTCTGACAAAGTGTGCAATAACACTAAATTTCATCTCTTCAAGGATTCTGTAGAAGAGATACAGACACTTAATTTTCATGTAGGAGTTCTATGGCATTGTCATGTAGTAATTCAGGGATCCCAGAAGAGGTTTAACTTTTAAGCAATCCATAAGATAAATACTATCTTTGTAGAGTACTGAATTTTATTTTAGAAAGAAAGGTCAAAATTTCTATAGGGTAATGCTAGAGATGTTTGAAAAATAAAAATTGAGAAGTTTTTATAAATAAATAAGTTTATGTCTATTAAAATATTAAAATTGATACTTGAAGTAGAAACTTTCCATTTGATATAGATAATGTTGAATGAAACTTTTTGGAGTATTTTACTCAAGAGATCAAAGTACAAGTTTAATTGTTCAGTGGCTGTGGGTTAGTGTTTTTTAAATAGCCTTGAATGTGCAAGACTAACACCTTACCTTTCTAAAAGACTTGAACAGTTAGTTCTCTTGGACTTACTGTTGGTGTTGGCTCTTTAATAATCTGAAAATCTTTCCTGTCATTTACCGGATGCTTATGTTGTATATTGTTCATGCATCCTGTGTGGATTGTGGCTTCTCACACTCAGGTGTTTTCTTCCTTTTGTGCCTACTGCAAAAGAAACAGAGTTCTTGTCCAAAACTGTAAGTATTCATCCCAGAGGATCTGATTCCTTGGTGGCGTAGATGCCAGCAATGTGATAAATGTGATAAATGTGATAAATGAACTGTTTTGTCCTTCCTCCTCATTCTTACTTCCAGAATGACTTGATCTGGACCCTTAGAATATCTATGTAAATAGAAATATATGAAACTGAGACATTAGAAAGCATGATATTAAGACCCATAGCCCAGAAAACTAAAATATATTCAGCTTGCCCTACAAACACTGTTTTTCTAAACTTCCTGATGTGAAGCAGGCCTGTGTGGCATGTCCCTGTACGAAACACAGTAAAGCCTCTTCAGTTTTGTCATCAAACCCATAATGATTTAGAAATAAATTTCAACAATTTAAGTAATCCTTCTGGCATTGCAGCTCAGGGCACATCAAATTTGAAATCCTACTAAGAAAAACTGTCTATATCTATAAGGACAGGAGGTTCAAAAAGTGCATTTGAAGCCAAAGCTTTTAAGCTGTTAGATTCGACAGGACATGGAAAACTAGTTAAAAATAATTGTGAGGAATTCACTGCACTTATTGAGAATTTTCCCAATAAGAAAAAAATATATAGAATCTTCAGATGAGTGAGGAATGACAGCTAGTGGCAGCTATTTCTAGATCTGCAGGGTTAAAGAAGTTGATCTTAATCAACTAATCTAGATTGTTCCATTTGAAACTAGGCCCTTACTGTATCAGATGTGCTATCAATGTATATATAGATGAATGTATGTGTGTGTATATGTATGTCCTATGAATATCCACATCCATATTGGTCTGCAGAATAAAAGACAAACCTTCTTCCGTAATGTCATGTATTGGGGCAGAAATTTTTTAAAAGGCAAAGATAAAATAGTCTGTTTGTTTAGAATGATATTTTAAAGATTTTACGAACCTAGGGAGTTCAAAACTCAATTCCTGTTGGATTTCAAAAACTACTGAAAGTATTTTTGAAAATTTTACTGAAAGCAGATATCCAAGATAGCACAGAAAATCCATTACAGAACTGGCAGTTGTGCTTAGAGCTACGTTGGCTTGGATTAGTATGTTAATGATGACTTACTTTGTCGCAAGTATTCTAAATATGTTACAAGGCAGACTTCAAAAATGGATAAAAATATTTTTATTGCCTCCACAGTATGAGAGTACTAGACTTCTTGATAAAGCATGTGAATTTTGAAACTATTTTAAAAATACCCCAGGAACAGCAGCAAAGCCTACTAAAATATTATTGCTTGTCTAAGTTGTGCTTTAAATTGGAACACCTGCACATAAGGATATCTTTCTTTGGGTGGGCTAAATGCTATTGAAATGTGGACAGTTAATACTTGTTAAAAGTTATTTTTTAGAAAAGTGGGGACAGGGAGAAAGAAGAACAAGACTATTTTGTATGGCTGTTAAAGACAGCATGGGTGTTTATGTGAGAAGAGGGACTGGTCTCTTTGGTTGTTGTATCACTTCCACTGTTCATTCTGTTGTCCATTAAACTTGCAAATATTTGATTTTCTATAATCCTGTAACTACACAATCTTGATCTTCAAACACATGTATGTTCCTGTCTTGTCTTCATAAACATCGCTGCCAGAATGAAATGTTTGCTAGATCTGGTCAACTCTCTGCAAAAATTTTTAAAAATATTTTGTGAGGAAAATGTTTTATAAATCTAACATAAAAGACTTGCAGTGCATCGGCAATCAAGTTTGGGGCTATTGAAATTGCCTGTTATGTATTTTTATGTTATTGTTATGTATCTCACATCACTTATCTTTTCTACAGTAATATTGAAGATGATGTCCAAATTTATATTGGGAAATGACAAGGCCAGAAGAACTTCTGTAGAGAGGCTTCTTATCCCGTTCAATAGTTTCTGTTTTCTAAATCTTTCTCACCAGTCTAGCTGATTCAGGAGGGTGAGAATGTTAAAATGTTCCTGAAGATGGTAGCTCCGATGCTGTGGACACTAATATGGTGTTGAAGTGAAATACTTGGCTAAGGAGTTTGCCTCTTGTCTTTTTCACACTTGAACAACAATATGTAGAACAAGCCTGAGGGATAATAATTTACCAATCTCATTTCTCAAGATGGTTATTCCTCATCTTGACATACTATTAAAATAATTTTATTATCACTATTTTGTCTTGTCATTAAGTTACTGATGTTTCCTTTATTTATATTTCTAGAACTTTGGGTGCCCCCATATAGACCTCCCTCCCCCACCCCGCGTGTGCATGTTATTTAGCAAATATTTGGATCATTTTTTCTCCTGCAAGCCTTCTGGCTGATTTTAGTCTCTGATGGGTATTCTGAGGTATGACAGAATCCCCACTGAAGCCAGTATTAATCTGCACAGAAATAGTAAAGAGGAGAGCTTGACTCCTTAGTTAAGTTTCTAACAGTATTTTTTAATTTATTTATTTAGGGACTGGGGAATGGAAAGGATAGTCAGGAAAGCTCTTATTTGTCAGTGGCCACCTACGAGCTTGGATAACAGAACAGAAGATAATGGCTCCTATTAACGTTTGGTAATTGTCTGGTTTATGTTCAGAACCAATTGCACTAAATAATTGCAAGGAAATGCCTTTTTGAACTCACCTGTTGTGGGAGTATGTTGTCTTTCAGAGGAGACACTCATGGGAAAGGCAAGCTTTTCTTTCTCGGCTGCAGTGAAGACATGACAGGAATTTTACTTGCATACTAATTTCAGCAGTCTGCCTAAGAAGGGAGCATCTTCAGAGACTATGGTAGTTAAGAACCTACCAGAGGTATCCTCTGTCCCAGCCTACAAGTAGTACATTAGGATTGCGCTTAAAATTATCTCTGTAATCCTTAGGATTGTGCACTGCTTCGTGAAACATTAGAGACACTGGCCAAAATGGTATTTCATAGAAAAAGACAGGCCTTATTTTTATTTCCTAGCAAAGCACCCCTCAAAAAAGGGATCCCCAGACCTTTCATCTATGCTTAGGCTGCAGACTTGGCATATGAAGCAGTTTGTTAACTAAGGCTTTTATTTACTTCTGTTGTATTCATGAAAGGTATTGGGGAATCCTTCAGCTCTTCTCAGTGGTCACTGAGACTTTAAGATCAGTGAATTTCTGCATGGCCATACCAGGGAGCCATATCAATACTGCAGAGAGTGAAAACAGCTAAGACAGGTGATTAGTAAGTATACTAGTACACTTCTATATACTAGTATACTTTTTGTATATTAGAAATATAGGTGTTTAATATGCATGTATACAAGCAATTTATATTTAGAGTTGATAAATTCCAAGAAGTATGCTTTAAATAATAGTGGTATTTACCAGATATAATTTTGTCATTTGATTCATTATTCTGACAGTCTTTGTTGCACATAACAGGATTTATCTATGGCTTCCCTGTGTTCCTCTCTTGGGAGTCCTTTGGTTTCATTGGATTTACTATTTTAAAACCTGATGTAAACGTGTTAAGTGAAGGTGCCCTTGCTGGTCCTGTATGGGGCGAACTGTTGGGGGCAGTGGATGGGCAGCTCTTTCTGCTGAGACTTACCAGACAATGAGTCTATTGGGAAACACAACAGAAACATATGTCTGGGATGGATTGGGGATTTCATCAGCAGAAAAGGGGTGATACTGGAAGCTTAGTCTGACTACCACTGTTCTGTTGTAGACCGGAGGCTGACTGCAATGTCGCACAGGGTATTGCTGCTTCCTATGTATTTGCATCCAGAGTAGTACCAATGATAATAAAGATGTGGTGACCTGTGCTTCAGTGGAATACTGTATAAACTTGTTTGAAATCTTTCATACATACTAGGGCAACTTGCTAATGCTGCTGTGATTTCATTACCAGGATCATGCATGGCAGATTGGTAGTCCAAGGGCAGAAACTGGAACATGGTAAATTCCATATATATATATATATGTGGAAAATCTTTTTATCCTGAAAGTGGTCAAAAGCTGGAAAGCTGGAAGAAATTGTCTGGGTGAGAGGAAGGATTCTCAGGTCTTGGAGATATTCCAACTTGGCTGGACTATTTCTGAGCAACCTGCTCTACCAGCTCAAAGCAGGTTGGACTGGGTGACTTCTGGGGGTCTCTTCCAAGCTGTATCACTCTCTGATTCTCTGAACTGCAAGTCTAAAGAAATTGGAATAGTGTGGAAACTGGAAACCAGCTATTTCATTCTGCTCTCTCTTTCTGAAGCCAGAAGATAAATGAGGAAGACTGGGAAAATAGTGTGAGAGACTTGTCCAGTGGACAGCTCTGGGAAACCAGGTCCTCCTTAGTTTCTGTTTTAAAAGGCTAATTTGACAGTAGCATCTCTCAGGTCTGGTGCTAACACTCCAAGTACCAAGATGTTTCAAAGTTCTTTTTCCTTCTCTTTTTCTTTCAACTTACAGAGACAGTGAATAACTCATCTTACAAGCACAGCAGGGTGTGTATCCCCTGAGATTTCCTTTAGTCTGACAGGCTACAGATTTGTAGTGCAGGTAGTAGTTCTGATAGATACACTCGCCATTAATATGTAAGGGAACTGCACTCTGGGCATCTTAGAGGATCTGATCAGCTATTCACAAAGTTTCTCCGAGATGACTGCAAGCAATTACATTTTTTAAACATTAACTTATCATCATTTTTATGAAGAGAAGACCTTATTTATATCAAATTCTTAGCTCGCCCTCCATCTCTAATGTCTTGATTTAACAGTGCTTTAAAAAAATGACCCAGTGACAAATAGTTGACCCTATCGTTCAAACTGCTCACTTTACTTTCATGAAGTAGAGCCATACTTTCTTAGAAGATTTATATTTCTTCATGTCCTGCTGGAATGAATCATTAGGTTTCTTAAGATCTTATTTTACAGTTCACCTTTTCTTTTGTGTGGCTTCTGAGAGTATTCATGTGTAATTTTTGTTCTGTGCTTTGCTCAATATGGACCTGTAAAGATGCATACACAGAGGCAAAAAGGAGTTTGTCTTTAAAATAACTTAAAAATGTTTTCAGCCCTCTGTTATTTAATTTTTCTTTTGTACATATACATTTCTACATACAAACACAAAGTAGATAACAATATGCTCACAGATGTCTGATTTTATTTTTTTAACTTTTCTTATTTATCAGAGAAAACACTGACACTCTTGGGAAAATAGAAACTTATGCTACCACTAAAGAACTAAAAATGTCAAGGGGACCATAAAAGGAAAATAACACAGTTTGTTTTGGAAATTGTTCCATGACAACTTCTGTAATCATTTTGACAAAAGTTCTGTAAGCTGAAACCTTTGTACTTTTTCAACTGAATGAGCTCTAAAGGCACAATGCATCACTGGAAATATAAATTAAACAGACTTTTTTTTATTCTTGGAAAGAAGGTCTGCACTCTGTGCCTCCAGAGTAAAGATGTTTGCTGAAACAAACAGGGAATTTTTGTGTGTGATTTATTATAATGTGCACCGCTTCCTTGACTTTTTATCCTTTGTGCTGCTCTGGAAGCAAAATAGATGTAGCTCCTTTGCATACTAATAAATATTGGTGCTTGTAATTATTCAGTGGTTACAGTAGTATTCCTTTGAGATGAATCATCGCTGCATTATTTACTTTCTTTGTTTAAATGATATTGAACTTTTAGTTCACTTATAAAACAAGGCTATACTGCGTTGTCATGCGTATTACCTTGATACTTTTTCAATCTGTAGTGCAAGGATTGAAGCAGCTGTTTAGGACCTGATTCTCTGGAACTGAAAGTCACTTTACAGTAGTTTGATAAGAAAATCTATATGCCTGGTGTAAAAAAGATATTTTTAGCCACTTAGATGTCTTCTTCCATGGCTTTAGTAGAAGTCAGAGATCAACCTCTACAGTAGACATAGGTCAGAGCATTAAAACCTGTCACCAGTTACCGTAAGTAAATTGTTAAAGAGTTTAAATGGTTTCATCGGTTGTAAAGGTGAAATAAAATTTACCCTGCCCAAACCCATACATTTTTAATAATCCTTTTTCATCCACTTCAGGCTTTTCTGCAAGCCAAACTGATGAAGTGGGCTAAGAGAAAGCTTTGACCATATAGCAGACCAGTGGATGTTAGCCTACAGCTCCAACTGGTTCAAGTGAGCTGCGGTTGTTGCAGAGCAAAGGCTCGAGTGGGTAAGTTGTCCCAGCTACATGTGCTTGAGCAAGGAAAGATTTTGCAGTGTGATACTCCTTTTTTGTGTGCCATAGAGGGAAAGCTTGCTTTTTGCCGTGAGCTTGACCCTGCATGACACTGAATATCCCAGCACAGGTTGGTGCAGTATTTCAGGAGCAGTTTGGCTTCGCATACATCAAAAACTCAGTTGAACTCATGGTGCACACACTACAGTGCATCTTGTACCAGGGGACTGAAGTCTGTAGGGCAGCCCAGGAAACAACACAAGCTCAGAAATGTAGCTTGTTTTCATCTGAGTGGTAAGTAAAGGTTTTAGTGAGTACAGACTTTTGTCTTAAATAACTGTCCCAGACTTGTCCTTTACCTGAGCAAGTAGTAAATATTGTCTCTTCACATAAACTGTCAATGCATGTGTTTACAAACTATTTCTGTCACTCGCCTCCGCTCAGCCTGAAGGTGTTGGCTCTCATATTACTCCTGCAGCATAAAACATATCTTTTTATTTCCCTGATGCTTTCCTGAAGTTGGTAATAAGATTAGAGAGATTAATATATCAGAAGGATGTTTTAAAATGTAGTTTTCATAAATAATGTCATGTAATTAACTGGCAATCAGTGATCTATACATTCAGAAACCATCAGCCATACCATAGATAAACCACAATACTTGGCACTTGTGAAATATTAATTTGTACTACAAATTTCTAAACACTCTTCTGTAACTAAGCCCTAAAAGTTTCTAGTTCCCCTGACACCCTTGCCCGGTTTCGCATGCACTCCTCTCACAGTACAGCACCTCACCTCCCTCAGGCTTAGGTGAAGGTTTGGATGCTGTTGGGGTTAGTTCTGGCAAAAATCAAGCTTGTGTCCGACTGATCGTGTGTCAGCCTCTTCCCTTTGTTACAAATTTTCATGCTGCTTAGATGTCTCTTTTCAAGCTGACTTCTTTTTTCCCTTTTAGTAATTCTCTTATTACTGTTTAATCTGGCAAATGGTCATTGGCTTTAGCATTACCAGTTCCGGGGTGTACACTTTCTCAGTTTTGGATGTTTATACTCTTATTTCTTTTCAGCTATTGTGCAACCATGTGCCAAGATGAAGAGACACATGCATTTCCTCCAAGATCACTCAAGAAAACCAGCAGAAAGGTAGCTCAGGTTCAATTACAGAAATGAGTAGAGGTTAGTACAAATGATTACTTTATTCATCACCTCAGGATTGCTGTGTTCATCTTTAATTTTCACTTTACAAAAGAAGCTGACTTGATCTGACATCTGCAGAAGTCTGTTCTATGTGAACTTCTGCAGGATGCATTGATAGGCAACAGTTTACTTGTTTTTATTGAAGATTAAATTTCTTTTAATGATAAATACATTGAAGGCATTGGCAGAGTGAGAACAGCATTCAGCTGAGAAGTCAGCTCTATTCCACCAGCATCTGTTTCATCTGCTTTTAGTGCTCTACTTTCTGTGTACTGTACTCATGAAGAGACCCTGAAATCTAAACAATTGCTGATCATGCTGCTGGCTCTGATAACATAACTCATAATGTTGCCATAATTACTTATATTATAAAACTCAGGTGTGGAACATTTGGTCTCTCAAAGCAGCTCTCCAATTAATCTTTTCCTTTATTATTGGAGATCTTGTTATGTGATTATCTTTTGAGGAGGAATGAGAGGTCTTTACGTTATAGTGGGTTTTTTTGAAACCTTTCCCTGATAATAGAGCAAGAAGACTTCAGAGTTAACAGGAATGTTATATTAGCTACCTTCCCCGCCCCGTTTTTATTGGAGTGTCTGAAAGAATGTCATCCATACTATTACTGATCAGCTTCTGAGGGAAAAATCATAGAACCATAGAACCCAGGTTGGCAGGGCCATTGAAAGATTGTCTGATCCAACCTTTTGTGGGAAAGAGGAGCCTAGATGAGATTATCTAGCACCCTATCTAGTCAAGTTTTAAAAACCTCCAGTGATGGGGACTCTACCATATCCATGGGGAGGTTGTTCCAGTGATGGTTGTTCTCACTGTAGAAGAATTCTTTCTTATTTTGAGATGAAACGTCTCCCAGTGCAACTTGTAACTGTTGCCCCTTCTTTTTTTCATGTGGCTCTTTGTGAAGACACAGCCTCCGTCTTCTCTGTAGCTGACTCCCTCTGTAGCTGCCTGTTAAGTGCTGGAATACTGTGATGAGGTCCCCCTAATCTTTCTCTTCTCCACATAGAAAAGACTTAACTCCTTCAGCCTTTCCTCATTGGGCAGGTTCTCCAGCCTCCAGATCATCCAGATAATCTCCATGACCATCCTTTGGACCTTCTCCAGTCTGTCTGCATCTTTCTTGAATAGTTGGGACCAGAATTGGCCGCAGTATTTCAGTTGCAGCCTGGCAAGCACTGATGGAGTGCGATGATCACATCTCTGTCTCTGCTAGCTGTGCCCCTGTGGCTGCAGCCCAGGATCTAATTTGCCTTTGTTGCTTCAGTGGTGCACTGCTGACTCATGGCTCATTGGCCACCAGGACTTGCAGGTCGCTTTCAGCAAGGCTGCTCTCCAGCCACACAGCCCTAAGCCTGTACCGTGCCCTTTAGTCACCTCATGCCAGGTACAGGATCTTGCTTTTGTCTTTGTTAAATGTGCAGTTCTTGCTAGCCCACTCTCCCAGCCTGTCCAGGCCTGTCTGTAAGGTGTCTCTCTCTTCTGATGTGTCCGCCTCACCACCCAGTTTAGTGTCATCAGCAAACTTGGGGAGAGTGCATTTATGAAGATGTTGAACTGCATGGGGCCCAGTATCGATCCCTGGAGACTCTGCTCATGACAGACTGTACACCTAAGTAAAAAACATTGATTACTACCCTCTGAATGTGGCCTGTGAGGCAATTTCCGACTCTCTCACAGACCACCCATCCAGTCTGTACCTTGCCATGTTGTCCAGGGGAAGGCTGTGAGAAACTCTGTCAAATACTTTGCTAAAGTCCAGCTAAACAGTATCTACTTGCTGGAGAGCACTGCTGTGTGGAGAAAGTGGTATTTTGTTGTTGAAGATAATCAGGTTAGTCTGGCATGATTTGCCTTTGGTAAATTGGCGCTGGCTTTTCCCAATCACCTGCTTTGTTTGGTTTGTAACAGTTTCTAGGAGAACTTGTTCAATTAGTTTCCTGGGAACTGAAGTTTGAAGGGACTGTAGTATCCTGTGTCCTCTTTTGAGCCCTTCTTGTAGATGGATGTGATATTTACCCTCCTTCCAGATCTCCACAGCTTTTCAAAGATGATAGACAGTGGCCTTGCAACAATGTCAGCCACTTCTCTTCAGTGCCCTGGGGTGGATGTCATCTGGGCCCATAGATTTATGTGGGCTGAGATTTACTTGCTGTTAATATTTGATTTACTTGCTGTGTTAATAATTGTTAAAGAGCATCAGTCTTTCATATGGTGCCAGTAAGATAACTATAGGAAGACAACAAAAGCTAGAAGTAGATTTTATTAAATACATTACTGCTTTGATTTCTGTAACACGCTTGCTGACAGATAGATCCTTTAACCAATGTGACCATGCATTAGAACAAAGAGCATCTAATGTCTAGGATGCCTTATAAGAATTTCTGCTTTTCACAGACAGCAATTTCATGCTTGTTCTCACCAATGTGAAGCACACCAGTTCTTATAACTTGCCTTGAGAAAAGCAGGATGGCTAAGCACCATCCCTGGATCAATACAGCAAATGGTGTATCATTATTTTACTTGTTCCCTGGCAATAACTCAGTACTCCATCACATTGTTTTGCAATACATTTCTACCTGAAACCCTCTGCTGCTTTAAACTTCCTACATATACAGCCCTTGAGGTGTCAGCAGGATGAATGCAATAGATTAGTACAGATAATGATAATATTTTGCTTTTGGGTTATTCTCATACCAAATCTAAACACTGTAATTAGTAATTGTAAACATAGTAATGACATGAAATTAGGTTGCTTACACTAAGAGACACCATTTGTAAAGTGATACCATGAATTTCTTCCCCAGGCAATGCTTGAGACCTCTCTGTGTTACAAATTCCACTGTACTTCTTGTGGTTAAGACAATGGCAGAGCTGCACAGCTACATGCTTGTTGGTTTTGATCAGTACATTCTTGTGCACTTGAAAATGCTTATGAACACCTTTTGGTGAAGAATGGTTAGTTATTAGGTTTCATTTGCTCGGTGTCATATATATATATGAACTCCCATTCCTCTTGCAAAAGACACCAGAAATTTAGAACCACTGTCAAGATGTCCTCCACTGCTGAGAGAATTCAGTCAAGTGAGACCTCTGTTTTCTTTGCTTTCAGAGTCTTTGCTTTCAATGTCTGCTTAAAAGTGTACTGAGAGTAAACCAGCCTTTCATTCAGCACTGCCCAACCTGTGTCCCGCAGATTTCAGGCCTGTGAACAAAGGGGCTGGTGAGGACCTGATCTCCAGCAGAAAGGGGGTTGTGCAAGCCAAGAAGGTTGGAAAGCCCTCCTCTACTCGTATGTTCCTTGCTTGTATTTTTGTGAATGAGGCCAATTTCCTGCCATCCTGCAGGTCTCTCCTTTTCCTCCTCTTTCAGTTTGACCTTGATCCCCAGGGTAAAGTAATAATCCAGAAACTAGTGAAAAGACAGGAAGATGCCATCAGTGCCCTTTGTATCTCCCCTTTTTCCACCCACACAAACACACAGTCAGAGCCCCATGAACTTTGTTACATGAATGAATATTTTTTTCTATTGGATTTTTTTTTGGCTCTGTGTTAATGCTGAAAATGGAAAAAGGATTGGTTCAAATCAACTTGAAATAATGTTTTCTTCATAGCTTTTGTTGACAAAATGTCTGAAAGATACAATTGAATGAATTCTTCATTCAAGTTGATTTGATAGCATACTTCACCCTCCCCTGAAGAGCGCAAACACACCTGTGATTAAAGCAAAGAAAATCAAGGTCTGGGTCTTTAAAGTGACTATTGTTGCTGTTCCTTTTAACCAAAATTTCCCCTGTGAAATCTGGGGATGTGCAAGAGGTCCAGTACTTTCCTGTACCTGAGGGAGTGCATATCTCCCAACGCATGGCAAAGTGTCCTGCTCACAGAATGATCAGATGTAATGTGAAGGAAAGGTCTCCTTCAGTCTCTCCTGCTAGTCCTGTTTTACTTTTATATAAAATAGAAGGATCATGCTTAAATGTCTGCTTAATTCAAAGTAGAGATTTGAACCAAGGTCTGTTACTTCCAAAAATGTGCACTAGCCTGGATTATTTTGGTATGATCTCTCTTACTCTTTCTAGAAGTAAATGCTGCATTTTTCTTCAAAGTAATGAAATGTTTACTGAAAAAAAGAGCTAGAAAATCACTGTGCTTTATTCCAGGTGAATGTCTAAGTCACCAAAATGTGAAGTTAACCTTCTGTATCTAGTTCTGTGATTTTTAAACTATCTTCTGTAAGATAGAGATTCTTATACAATCTAATTTTGCCAGGTTCTGAGTCTGTAGGCATAATGCCTGTGCCTCTAGTTGTTAAGTAGAGGCTCAAGACTGATAAATAGTTTTTCATTCTGATAAGTCTTTTCTTAAGAATAGCTTGCAGAATGAAAATAAAAATCTTGCCAGTCTTACAGATTGACAGTGTTAGGGTTTTCCTCCTTGTATAAATCTGGAGTATATAAAAGGTGACAATGATAAATACATTGTTATGTGTTGTGGATTCAAGAATCTGTCTGCAATATACTGCCTTTTTGTTCTGTGCAGCTCTAATGCTTTACTTCACCTTGTTTGTAACTACTGTTTCCTTTATAAATTATCAGCAACCTGAAAAGGTGGGCTATTTTTTAAGTTTAATATAACCAGTATTGCCTTATTTCAAAGTTTGATACAATTATGAACACACCATAACTTGTGGATGATTAAATTGCAAATTGTGGGTGTCCACCAGGCAAGTAGATATATTAAATTTGTTCACCTTCATAACTCATCTTCATATACACTGTATATTTTCCAGGATCATGCAAAGATGTGCTTGTTCTGCCTGAGGTACATTCTATAGTATTTATGGCTTATTGGATGTACAGAATATCTTCTTCAAGGAGAGACTCATATATCATTTGAACTTCAGTAGTTATTACATTGTTTTAATGGAAAAATGTTATAAATGAATGAGTTTGTCTCTCTGCAACATTTATATTTTTGAACATGGCATTCTCAATGCTGTTATTTTTTGTTCTATGAGAACATGAACTTCTTGTTTATTGCTCACTGATTTTATAAAGATATCTCATTTTCTCCTTGGAGAGCTATAAAGAAAAAAAGGTCAAAAACTAGAAGCTAAGTAATCACAGTGTAGTTTCACAGAAGTTTTATGGAATAAACGTGACTGTTAAAATTTTAAAATCAAGGTGATCTAGACAAACACTTTACCGCTCATTTGGAATTGGAATTGAATGAGGAATATTATCTAGACAGAACTTTTTAAAAACGAGGCTTTGATTTACAGCTGTAAGTGAAGTGATACCTGGCTTAATCTACATGGAAAATACCTGCAGTTCTTATGTACTTAGACTGTGAGCTCATTAAATAAAAAGACTAACTCTGTTTATATTGTAAACAGATAGAAAATCCCCAAGATCCGATGTTTCAGTGTTTGTCGATGTAGCAGAGAGCTTTTTCCTGTTCCTCCATGCTGAACTCATTTCTCTGATACTGACACCATCTGCGTTATAATGTGAAGGTGTCCGGCTTACCTAGCTATTTTGAGATGTTTCATTTGTATCCATTTCCTTTACTCTGCACCATGATATTTGTGACTTCTGACCAGATCCAAAGAGACCAATTTAAAGCACTTATCCTCAGGTGTTCATGTTTTTACCTACATAATTTTCTTGTGCATTTTGCCTGTTTCCTGGAGCACCGCATTCCTGACAGGCAGTGGCACCTTCCCCATACTGCCCCAAGGCAGCAGCCTTCCAGGTGTGGAAAAATGTTCTCTGTGTATCTGGTGAGACCTTGTGATCCATGAAGGTGGTCACTGCGTGCTCCTCTCTGTGCCTATGTTTGTAGTTCTGTCACTATGATTAGCTAGAGAAGTGTTGGGAAATCTAAGGCCTGTGACAAATGTAGTGACAGAGACAGATTTATTTCTGCATGTAATTTTATAACCAGTTGTGTAGCCCAACATAAGGGCGAAAACCCCCAAATGCACATTAAATCACCATTGTTAAGCTAGAGTGTTATCCAAGCTGGTAGTCCTCACAGTGAAGGGCTGTTTGAATTGAGGATGTTGACAGCAGAGAGAACCTGATATGTCCACAAAGTACTTGTGACCCAGCAGAAGTTGTGACTTGATAGATCCTGAGATTACTTGCAGATGAAGTGGATCCATTGTGGCAGAAATAAGTCAAAGTAGTGCTGGCCTTGTTTCTGTCCTGTCAGAGGCTGAAGAGATGAGGATGTTTTTGATGCCTTCTCCAGAGAACTTAAAATTTGCTTTACCTATTGTTTGTCTTTTATATAATTGCACTGGATAATATTGCAAAGTCATACAAAATTAAAATTAAGTTTGAAATAGGGTTTGTTAATTACAGTATTTAACTGTTGTGGTTATTGTTTCCTAGGAGATTAATGAGGTGAATTATTGTAACATAATTAAACTACAGTATATCTAATCTCTTATATACCCTTGTGGTTTACTGTTATTCAAGTATCACTTGAAGGTTAATTTCACTTAGCTGGTATATATTTGACTTTGGCAATACAGTTTATATCAAAATATGTTTTTAATTATATTTGAAAGTCATTAGGCAACAGCTTGCCAAAATTATCACTGTAAGCTTTACTGATGAAGGTAAGGACATGACAAACTGTAAAATCAGCAAACTCACATACATAACACGACCTGACATACATGACTGGCACCCTCAATTACTTCAGAAGGGCCTACAAGGAAAGATGAGGAGGGACTTTTTACAAGGGACTGATGAAGTTTCAGTTTTAAGCTGGAAAGGGGTAGATTTAGACATTAGGCAGAAATTCTTTACTATGAGGGTGGTGAGGCACTGGCACAGGTTGCCCAGGGAAGTGGTGGATGCCCCCTCCCTGGAAGTGTTCAAGGCCAGGCTGGACAGAGCTTTGAGCAACCTGGTCTGGTGGGAGGTGTCTCTGCCCATGGCAGGGGTTTGGACTGGGTGAGCTTTAAGGTCTCCTCTAACGCAAACCATTCTATGATTCATAAAAACACTTAAAAGTAAAAGTTAACATATGCCTCCACTTGGATGCTAATGGTGTCTGCTGAAGGTTAAGCCTTCTCTTCTGATTGTCCACTCTGATACATGGCAATTATTGAATGTATCAAAGTTGAATAGCATAAGGATTTAATTAACATGAAAGATACAATTATACATGCAAAACTGCATATCCAGTAATCCAAAATTTCCCCTAAAATGTTTTTGACTGAAGCCTTTTACTAGCAGTTACTGAATTCCTCATTTCACAGTCAGAGGCTGTGCCTCAGACCATTCAAATCAGCTAACTGGCTGTTTTCCGTGGTACTTTGACAGGAAATCCTATGGTCATGCCACATAAAAATTAGAAACATGCAGTAATATCTTTATAGGACAAGGTGAAACTATAGATTCATCAAAACATCCTTTTCCCTCAGAGGAAGAGATTAGTTTATATACCTTCTTTTTTTTTTTTTTCAATTCCCAAAACGAACCTTCTTTCTCCAGCTACGAACTCAGCTTCATCTCAGATTCACTATACCTCATTTATTCTCGTGCTGGATTTATTTAAAGGATGGATACTTTGTGTCTTATACTACAATAGAAAAGCTGCCATATATTTTCTTCTGTATTAGGTCCAGTCATAGACAGTTTTTTACATCAATTTTTTGCTTTCTCTTCAGTAATCCTAAGAAATTATCTTCTCTATAACTCTTTTTAATTTCCTCTAAATTATGGTGCTAAAGATTTGAAGCTATTATTTTCTCTCTCTCTCATTTCTCTCTCATCTCATTCCCATATAATTTGGACAGAACTAAAATTCTAGCCCTAGAATTGTAGCTCAGTACAGAATCAAACTCAGTATGAGAGCATGTAACTTAATAATTATAATTTTAATCCAAAGTATAGAAATTGAAGTATTGGTGGCCATAATTTTGAGTCCAGAGTGTGGCTCATTTCTAGACAGAATTCACAAATATTTGATATCCAGAAAACACAGAATTAATGAACATTTAATTTAAGTTGTATTTTACTTTTAGCAATTTATCAGTCAGTATTGGAACAGTGAAACTGCTCAAAACCTTTCTTGGTCGTTACTCAACATGGCTACGATCCTCTGAAATAACGTCCCATTGTGCATTTCTAGAATAATCTCTACATCTTTTCTGTATAGGTTTCACAGTAAGTATCCCACAACTTGTTTACTTTTCCTTGTAATTAGTTAGCAGATGATTTTCTGTGTTATTTTAATACTTCCCTAGTTTTCCCATTTCCATACATTCTCTGTGGTCACTTTCTATTCTTGTGGGATTACTTCAGATGACTGCTCTCTCCTGTTTTAGAGTATGTAAGCCGTGCATAAGACTATAAACCTAAATTTTCCAGGTCATTATGAAATTGTTTGCTCTATCTCCTCTGTTTTTGTTGCCTTAGAAATTGTGTGCCATCAGCAAACATAATAATTTTGAACATAACATTTCTAAGGTCAAGACTGTAGAAAATAATATAAACTTGTCAGTTGTTATGTTCCCAGCAGCTCCAGTTCTCTTTTCCACACTCAACAGCTGACCTGTTTCTTTCTGATATATGTGTCTTTGATTCTATTTGAATTTGTTGTGTCAGTTCTTCGCAAAAATACACACTCCACCTTTTCAAATCAATCTGCTTTGTGGCATAGTATCAAATGCTTTTCTGAATTCCAGATAAATTGTCCGTTACATTGTTATTGTCTCTGGGTAGGTAACATATTGAAAGAATTCAAGTATATTTGTCATGACTTCCTTTTTTTATGTATTCAGCCTGCTATCATGGTCTTCTAAGTCATGCACTTCAAAATCTGGTTTAATAATTTTCTGTCTTCTGCATAATTGAGTCCAGGATAAGAAGCTTGGGTTTTGTAGGGTCTTGGAACCTCTTAAAGTAAAAAGAATGACATTAGCTGCTACTCCAGCTCTCTTATACCCCCTTCCATACTCAGTAAGTTATCACAAATCCTACTGAGGCCTTTCCTTTTTCCCTTACCAGTTTTTTACAGATTTCTTTGTTGTAATTTATCTAGGCCTGGAGCTTTGTCAATGATTAATAGTTATAATTGCCTAATTAAGGTGTCAGCTCTGGTAGTCCAGAAGCCTTCTTTCTCCACTGTGTTTCCCGTTTTCAGGAGCGTGTTTGCTACTTCTGTCAGATTCTGTCTTCCTCTGTGTATTCATTGCAAACTGTCTATAAAGATATGAGTAATCTGTCTCTTTATTTTTAAAATTGCTTCACTTGAACATGTTTGCCTCTCTCATTCCTGCCAGACAAGTGGATGAACAAAAAACCCCCAAAGTCACACACAGAAATTGATATTACTGTGGAACAGTGGAAGGCTCAGTCATTTTCTTTTGCTTTTCCAGGAAAAATATAAATTCTATAATAATGGCAGATGTATGCTTGAGAGATGAAACTATACACTTGGGGACTGAGTGTAACCTGTGGCGATAAGAAGGGAGAGAGATAATTTATGTTAATTGACAATAAATTAAGTCGAATTCTACAGGGCGAGTGTGTTTTGCCTGCGACAGTGACTGCTGAGTGATTTCCCTGTCTTTATTTCGACCCATGAGTTTTCTCGCTCTTGTTCTTCCTGCTTCCTCCCCTGCACCCCCGGGGGCCAGGGATTGACTGAGCAGCCGGGTGGGGGCTTGGCTGCCAGCTGGGGCCAACCCACCATGACTGTTTATCTCGGTGTTAAATGGCAGGCGACTGAAAGTAAATGTATTGGGTATACTCTGTGGACCGTGCATCGCTTCACTTGCAATTCGTGCAGGAAGCTGCAGTTCTGTGTTATCCGATTCATATGCAGCTGAGCAGTTCAGTTTGGTGATATGTGTTCCTTGTCCAACACCAGGTATCCAGCTCTTGGTTAAAAAGGGAACCAGCTAACATGCACGTTTACAGGTGCCCCCATACTCGGAAATGTAGCTTTAGAGTTGTTGCATGTTAAATGCATGGTCAGCCATTTAAAATGTTGACATGAATACTGTATTTACGTAGTGTCTCCTATTCCTTTGAGTCTTACAGATTTTTGTAAACTTGACTGCAAAAATGAGCTAAACTGTTATTTTAAAATCTGTATTAACCTGAGCTATTTCAGCTCAGAACAATGTTTGTCCTTTTGAGTTCTTTTACAGTGTACTAGAGGATTTAAACAGTTTCCTTCTTACAGACGTTAAAAAGAAGAGTTCCTCAGTGTGCCCAGTGGTCTGTAGTGAAGCACTTTGGGGTGTGGATCCAGAAGGCATTTCTTGCAGAGCTCCCTGAAAGCAGCTGCCAGCCAGCAGCAGAAACAGGAGTGTAAACTGCTGATCTGCTTCACTATGACATTTTTTTCAGTATTTGTAAATCTTGTAGTGGGCTGCAATTTAGCTTGAAATCTATTCCTGTAAATATAATGTTTACTTTCAGAGAGGACGCTTAAAATGCTGCAGAGGAGTTGTACTCTCTTTCTTTGCCTGTTTCACCATCTGGGGCCCTCATACAGGCAGCTATGTTTTCTCTATAGAAGAAAAAAATGGCATTGAGTCATATGTCCTTTCATATATAAGACTTTGGTCTGTGACACTGGGCCACCTCCTGCATTAAAATGATGGTTATAAATTATGGTAAAATGACCTTTAAATCACTTAGCCTTGGTAATTGTCAAAGTGTTATATGAATAGTTTCTAGCCTATACTGTAGCTTTACAAAGCAGAGTAGTGGATCAGGAAGAACTTCAAAATGTTATATTCAGTATAATTTTGGCAAGTGTTTTCTAGCATGAGATTTTTTTAGTTAATGCTAGGGAAAAGTACTTTTTCAGCAAGAGGGACACAGACTGCATTAACACCACCTACAAATAATACAAAGAGAATAAAACTTAGTAGCACAAAATGCAATGGAATTTGAGGCTATCAATTTTTTCAGGTAGAAACTAGGACCTCATAAAATTAAAATGACAGAAAGGGAGGGGTCTGATTTCACCAAAACAGTCTGTTCTGAACACAAGTCAGCTAAGACTGCAAATATGTGGAGAAGTGCTTTTCATCTTTCTAATAGGAATAGTGGGGACAGCCAAAACAAATGGTAAAATGGAGCTCTGTTGAACCTGGTTATAGGAGGCGACTGCTGGTAAAGGCAGAGAGATTTGGAGCAAGATACTGTAATAACTTGGGCATTAGAGCATTCCTGGAGACTTCAGCAGCAATATTAATGTGCTTGCATATAATCACATACTGAGAGGGGATATAGGAGATTTCAGTAAGTCAGTAGTGTTTACACAGAGACAGAGATTTTATTGCCAGGCTGGAGCCTCCTATTAGAGCTGAAGGATCAGGTGAGAGCAGTGCAAGAGGAGGCGAGATGAAGGACGAGGCTTCTGGCAACTGATGGGATGATTGTATTGATATTACATCTAACTTGTGTTGATTCGTATTTTGTGGGTGTTGAATGAATAGCAATAGTTGAGGCATCATTTACTAATGCTGCTAAGAAAGAAAAAAAGATTTCCACTTTTGCCTATTCACATTTATTCCCCTGTCCTTATATTTTCATGAAAATAGACAATGGTTACAGTAGGCAAGATGCAGGAGCAAGGCTTTGAGCTTAGGCTCACCTGCCTTATTCGCAGTCTTTTCAAATGGCTGTATCAGCTTTGCACCACACAGATAGTTTTGGAATTAGAGCTTTCCATGTGAAAGAAGTCTTACAGCAGGAAGGCAAGGACAACAGCTCACTAGATAGAAAAGTATGGCAGAGCCACTTCTCAGACACTGCCTCTTCACTTTCCTTTCAGGTTTCTCAAAACATAGCTACCAAGCAGTGTCAGTGGATGTAGCATCTCTGTTTTTCTATGCTGCAATAGTTAATGACAGTATCTGTAAATGCTTCAGAAGAAAAATGCTTATATGGGTAACTTAAAAAATACGTAAAATAATAGTCTTTAAAAATATTCTAAAGCAATGATTACATTTTAAGGAAATGCATCTTGTCCCTTAGAACAAAAACTAATATACCAGTCTCATCAGACAGGTATTTTTTTCCTTTTTTTTGTCACCATTTGTTGGATAATCAACATTCCTGTTTGCTATTTATCTGCTTCTTAAATGTTAACAAGTAATTCTGTTTATAATTGGGACACTTCATGATTTTGTAAAAATTGGCACCTGCTGTGTGTGGGATAATAGCAGAATTCAACATGCACTGTAGGAAGAACTGATTTTCTGCTCGTTTTATCTGGAAATGTCTGAATTATAAGTGGAGTTGCCCTCCCGTTAAAATTCAAAATTACTGTGGATGTAGATAAACAGGACTACAGATTTTTACTTGTATAACAAGAAGAGAACCCAAAATAGATGTGATTTTCTTTGTTGCGAATGCAGAGAAGAAAGTACTTAAAATTAATTTGAAAAATAAAAAGGGGTTGTTTTACTGCTTTTTTTCCTGTGATGCCAGTTGTTAGAATGGAGTTAAGGTAAGATCTCTGAGCAAATATAAATGGTTGCTTTTCAGTTATGAGCAAATTTACCCTTTGGAGGAAAGAAATTAAATATATGGCAGTTATTAATCTAATTAGCGAATTAATGTAGCTTTGGTAATTCTGTATGCACACAGTACACCGTATTTTCTTCTTCCTAAAATGGAAGCTAGATTCCGGATTTCTTACTAACATTTAGCAGTGCTCTTGTAGGCCAGGAGCAGAAGGGACAACAGTTATTTCCACAGCTCTGGAGGTTGACATCCGTGGTGGGCAGACGGATCTACCGTGTCAAACCTGCGTTCTGTGTTATCAGCACAAGCCTAGGGCCTAGCACAGGAGGATGGACAGGGTGAGGCTGGCTGCTTGCTCCAGCAGCCAAAATTGTCATCCCTTGTGGGGGCCCTGGTGGAGCCATGGAGCTGCAAATTGCAGTTGCCTGAGGAAGACAGTTACAGAACAGAGAGGGGTCATCCTCCCCCTTCCTCGTGTCCTTTGGAAGAAGAGCAAAGGCAGGCTGTGCTCTGCCATTTTCTGTGGTGGCAGCTGGAGAAGTCAGGACTGTATTGGAGAACAGGACTACGGCCAATGAGCTGGAGTCCCTCCTCGGGCAGAAGGAATTAACAGTCTGGGGAGAAGGTACTGGCCCCAAGGCTCCGCATATGCTATAGAAGAGGAAAACTTGCTGTGGTGGAAGCTGCAGCCCCGTTGTTGGGAGAGCAAAAGGTTTTGCATTGCCAAGGAGCGCTCAGGAGGAAGAAGACAAGGGAACAGATTTCCCAGTAAGTGTTAAAATGAACAAAATCACAGCAACTTTAGTTGTTGCATATTTACTGTTTATCTGCTTGAGACCCAGGCAAATTAGCAGCAGCCATTTCATTTTTGTTTCTTGCAGATTATTCTCCTGTGACTTTTAATTAGAACTTCCCTTAGGCACAGAGGAATCACTGGTGATCTTTTTTTTCTTCTTCTGGACTGTCTTAGCTTTAATTACCTTTTAGGATTTGAAGTAAGCCTTATGTTTCCAACAGATCATGTTTACTACAGAAAGAAGCGGCAAAGGGATCATCTTGGATATTTACTTTAAAATCAAAATTTCACATAAAATGTATTTTAAATGTAGTCAAGTAAACATTCCCTTCCCCGTCCTGAAAAGCCCTATGGCCAGGTTTAATAGTGTTTCATAGATTTTGAACCGAATAACTTCTGTTGAACCTCCCATTCCTGCACTATTCAATTTTTACTGGGAATATGATTACATTGAAATGAGACTCCATCAGAGAAGTAAGATATTGGATGGGCAGTAGACCAAGGCGAATTTCTGAGCAGTTTGCATAAATGTTTTTCCAACCATATTAGCAGCTTCAGAAGTTGAGCAAAGAGCTAACCTGTCAGATTGCAATTTCTATTCATTGTTGCTTGAAACACCCTGTTTGTCATGGAGTCATCAGGTTTGTTTCTTGTTTACTTGCAAATAAATTTGATCTAAAAAGAGCTCAAATAGGTGTAATATAATTCCAAAACTGGAGGGAGGGGAGGTTTTTAACCACTAATACGTGTGTATATATAGGTGACAATGTATTCGTACACTCTTTAGGCATCTTGATGCCAGAAGAATCTGATATTAGCCAATGCGATGAGCTTCCCAGGACACATCAGCAGCGGAGCAGGTGTTCAGTGTGGGCTGGAGTGTACAGCACAGGGTGGATGAGATGGTCCTAGTAATTTCCTGTGGTTGACAAGAGTAGTGCTGGCAGGTCTGTTAAAAACAGTCAAATTGCAGTAGGCCTTAGAGTAGGGATAAACGTGTAATGCTCAGAAGAAGAAACATTTTTGAAAATCGTCTTTCAGCTGAGGAGCATGGCAATGAGTTCCTTTGCTTATAGTGCTTTTCTGCAGATTCAACTGCAGTTGGATATGTACTGCTGAAGGGCTAGGTCACAGTCAAAGTATATTTTATTATGCTTTTATTGCATGTATATATACACACACTGAAATTATTTGTATGAGTGTATATACATACATTTGAAATGGTCATCACCCAGGCTTATCCTAGCTCCTCAGTATGTACTGTGGAGCTGAAGATACTCTTTCTTACTTTTCTTTTTTACATAGAACTGAAGAAGTCTATGAGGGGAATAAGTTTTTCCAGTACCTTACTGAATTAAAGGTATTTCTATAACTGCTGTTAATCAGATGATAATGTTAGTATTACTGTTGGCTTCAGTCCAATGATCTTTTTGAATATCGTTGAATGTCTGGCTGGCTGCTTGGTGAGTGTTTCAGACAAACAGGAAATAGGGTGGAAAAAAAATTAGCTTTTCTTTCATTTATTTATTTCTGAGCAGAATGTATTTTCCCCAAATAACAGGCTTCGATAGGTCTTGCATTTCAGCTTTTTTAGACTTTGATGAACTGCACAGGCAGATCATACTTCTGTACTCAAAGATGGACTTGAGTTTGAAGTTATCTTTTTCTGCTTCTATATGATGGGTATTCCTCCACACAAATTGGTTTTTGCAGATGAATATTTTGTGCATTTGATTTAGTCTGCATATAGGCTGTGTGCATTAGAGCTATTTAGCATAAAAAACAAGATAAAGAAGAGAAAGAATGGAAGAAGTAGTTTAAATAAATTATAAATTTAAGTGGTGTGCTCATGTTTAACCTTTCTAACAATATAAGAAGCCAAGGACATTCATCAAGAGGAAAGGCGGACCGTAATTAATTAAGAAAAATGCTATGCAGTGCATAATTAACATGTGTTACTGCTTGTCAGTAGGCTAATGTCAATAAAATAGTAATATTCGCAAAAGGATTTGACATTTATGTGGATAATAAAATATTGACAATTACATTAAAGATTTTTTTAAATTGCTTTATAATAGAAACTATTGCTTATAAACATATAGCTACTCTGATTAGGAAAAGCTATCTTCTGCTGGCAACCTGTTCTGTAACATTTCGGTGGGAGTCAGGCAGTTAAATACCTTATAAAACAATTTAGCATTAAGTTACCAAGAACTCTCATTGTATTCTGTATAGAAAATATCATTGTGTTAAACAGTTTATTCTGTTGTAATTAATGAACTGCTTAAATTCATATAAATGAATGGATTATAAAGACTTAGATATCAAACTACGCTCTGACCAGTATTTTTCCTTCTGTCTCATTTGCTTCTTTACTGGTGTGTACACATCTCACTACACATTTGGATTAGGACATTTGGATTGTGGCACTACTGGAATTCTGTGATTATCCATGAGACACAACATACTGTGATATCTACTTTATTTTATTCATGACACATGAAATGTAGGCATATCAGTCATAAATTTGTATATAGCCTGCAGAAAAGCTTGAAGAGTAAGGATACCTTTTCTTTTTTTTTTAATGCATTATTAATTGCTTAAAGGAAAAACCAAGGCATGAAAATCACATTTCCATCAGAAAATCTTGGACTTGTTTTTTCTGCAGATAACGTTAGAATTAATGAAACTGTAAGCCTCAGTCTTGCACTTCTTTGTGCTATGAATAACCTTAAGAATGATGAAAATTAAAGGAGCCAGTCAGTGTAAAAAGGCTTTTTATTCCTATTTTTTCTTCATTTTGGTTAGACTGCAAAACTGGTGTTACTTTCTGTAGCATTTTTCTATGTTAAAGAAGAAACTCACGGAACAAGCTTTTAAGAATATCCACAGGTAAACAGATGGAAACCCTGGTGTCTTTCTGTACCACTTTTTCAAGGGAATTTTAAGACAAAATTTTCTAACTACCTGTTCTTCTTTGATGCATCAAGATAAATGGTCAACAATTTTTTAAGCGTTTATGCTTTAAGGTTCTAATAGGAGCTACAGGCCATCTTGAAAATCCATGCTGTAATAATTTGAAGGAATTGGTGTCAGAAAATTGATTTGCTTGAAAGCAGTTTATTTCAATTTGAATATTTTGAAATTGTGCTTGGTACCTAAGGTAACATGCCTGAAGCAAGATGATCCTGTTACCATGGTTTCAGGCCGAGATTTGGGTTACTATGGTGTCAGCCTTTACTTCTTGCTGTGTGGGAAAGTATTATGTGACCTGGGCAAGGTCATGTAGACTTAAATCCTCAAAGAGGTTAAGCTGGAGCAACAAAAATTAGTCACTGCAGTGAAGGGTTTTTACACACCTGCTGCTTAAAGGAGAGACTCAGGCACTTCGTGTGCTTTCTTGCGAAGTACAGGGCATTCGATTGCTGTCTGGAGAAGTTCACACTCTCATCTGAGAGACAGGGCCTGACAGTTTATTGCAAATCACAGCCTGTTTTTGTCCAACTTGTATTAATGTGTAGGTACCAGGAAGCTGTGGTGATTACAGCCTCTCCTGGAGATGGGCATCAAAACTGAAGTCCCTCTTTTTGTTTGAAATTGCATGCTCACAGGGAGATCAAGTTTATTCAGTAGCTTAGTAACATTTTTGAAGACGTGCACGAGGAAGCTCAATATTTCTGTTCCTACTGAGAAGAACTGCGTGCATGGCTGTAAGAGGGTGACAGGGGAGGCCCCAGGAATAGAGAAGAGCCTCAGCGGATTTGGGACTGGCTGGGAACAGAGAGTGGGAGACACCTATGGGGTTTGCAGTTGGCAGAGGAACGCTGGAGGTGCAGTCCCTGTTCCTAAGACCATGTGTGGGTTTTATAGCCAGGTTGGTGGGTCAAATACACAAAGAGTCTTTGGAGCAAAAGCTATTATCATGAAGATCGAAAGGTGCTTTGACACTTTGTTTCATAGTGCCTTGTGTCTTGATTAAGTTTCAAGTAGTTAAAAGGGCTGGCACATGAAAGTGGCAGGGTCTGGCTGAGGGGCTCAAAGTGGGAATGGGTGTCAGAGTAGCTGTGATTGGATCATGGCGAGCTAGAAAATCCCGCTGAACATATTTCTGAGAAAGTAGCGACATACATAGGAAACCTAGATTGTGGAGCAAAACAGGAGGTAGGTTTGGGGTAGACACAACGTGTTCAGCACCAAGAAAAAAAATACCCAATGCACAACTCTTCTGGGCCCAGAGAACCTTACAGGAAAAATATAGATAGTAACAGGTTTTTTCATTACTTGGTTAATTGATTAGTTCAGGTTTTTTTAGTTGTGTGTATGTTCAGTTTTATTTCTTCTTTTAGATAAGGCTTTTAAGTTTGCATCCTGAGATTTATGTATGTAAATTCTGTTTAAGTATCATTCCAGTTTCTTCAACCCTATTGCAGTTTTTTTGCCTTTCAAGTTTTGATTTTGGTTTTCTGTCTGTAATCTAGAAGTACAGTTACATCAGAGGGCTGCTACAATGATAGTATCACAGGATTTTGATGCTATGGTAATAGATGCAGACTTAGTATCATATCTCTTAATTGCACCCAGAGTAGTGCCGATTTATCTATTTCATCACAGTGAAGCAGCTCTTCCCTCCTGAGTGTACAGTTCTTCTAAGTGTTATTCCAAAGTAATAACATTATCTCTCCAGCTTATACCTGGAGGGGAATTATGTGAAGTAGCAGTGTAGTATAATTATTTCACTGAAAAGCTGTATCCTTGGGGAAAAAAAAGTATGGTTTTATACACAGGCGAACACATACAATAATCAGATACACAACAGTGATTTTAATTATTCTAAATCATTCTGAATGGCAATGATATGAATGGCACTTTGAAATGCATTAAGTACTTCACTCCTGAATTAAATTGTGTTACTTGGAAGGAATCAAATTTTTAATATTCCTGGTTACTATTGCTTGTAAAAAACAAATGTCTTGTTTTGTTTTCTTGCAGACACGCAGTTTCCATTCTCCCCAGTTTTCTTATGCCTGTTAGGCCAAATCTCTCCTTTAGCCTCATCCTGGGTATT